>NW_025335550.1:23108694-23108836 GCF_004798865.1 Varanus komodoensis | reverse complement strand
AGCAAGTTGCACGTTCATTTTGGGGCTTCTGGTTATGGTAGCCTGATATTTCTATATTCTTGAACCCAGTTCTACCCACAGGCGTTCAGTGGGGCGGATATCAACAGAAAATGGTGTTGCCTAGTGAGGCATGGATTTGGTG
>NW_025335550.1:23108130-23108594 GCF_004798865.1 Varanus komodoensis | reverse complement strand
TACAGTGCTCATAAGCGGAATGAAGCTAACGTTCCACGGAGATTGAGTTTTACCCTCCGATGTAAAGAGCGCCCAGTGATGTCTAAATAGTCCTTTGCCCATTCACATTGGGGAATCTGGGCAGGGAGGACCAAGGTGTGATTTCTGCTAAAACCAGTTGTGTCCAGAGGCTTTCAGTAAGGAGCATGTCGACAGAATGTTTTCCGGCCTAGTGAGGCGCCGAATTGGAAGTCCAATTGGAAGTTCTCGGCATAACGAAGTTCCCCGTGAACTGAGGCAGCCGCAAGCACTTACTCAGAGTAGACCCTTAAGAATGTGCTTCCATTGAATGTACATCCGGTTGCCCTATCATTCCAATGAAATCCTGCACTTCTTGAATGGGGACGATGCTGCAAACAAAGTCGCATCATTGCATTTCAATGCGCCAAGTAATCACAGTTTGAGTAAAGTGCACATGAAAGGAA
>NW_025335550.1:23070257-23108030 GCF_004798865.1 Varanus komodoensis | reverse complement strand
ACTTGAATGAGGACTATACTGCAAGCAAAGTCGCATCATTGCGTTGCACAGCGCCGAGTAATCACTGTTTGTGTAAGGTGCTCATGAAAGGAAGACTACACATGTTAAATGGAAAGAGTGAGCTTTACCCTCCGATCTTAGGTGCACGCCTGTGCTGTCTTTCTTCCAAGTTTCAGGTTCATACTGGGGCTTATGGGCAGGGTGGACAGAGGTGTGATTTCTGCTAAACCATTTTTCTCCACACGCTTTCAGGAAGCATGATGTCGAAATTTTTTATCGTCCTAGTGAGGCGCCAAATTGAAAGACCATGGTCACAGCCGTGAAACCNGGGGGGTGGGAGCAAGCTCTCCAAGTCTCCTCAGCTCTCTCTCAAGGGGCAGAAAAACTCAATTTAAAAGTGATGCTGGAAAAATGAAGCCCTGCCTTCTAATCACTCTTCCTACAAGCAGTTGCTGCAGTTTTCTTTGGAATTCAGGAGGAGAGAGCAGATACATCACTTGCTATTTGAAGAGAATGCTTCAGGTTTCCTGAAGGGGACCTCCAGTTTCTAGCACAGCCAGAACAAACTGGGCATGGTTGATCTTAAAGGGACAAGCTTTGTCAGTACATCTGACACTTTTTTTCTTTTTTAGAAAACTGATTGCTTGTGGTGATGAGCAACCACTTCTTCGAGCAGGATGGACTCTCAGAGCTGCATCTGTGCCACTGAGTAGTTCAGTTTAAGCACTGCATGGCACCGTAGGCAAAAGCCGTCAGGTTGTAGCTCTGTGTCAGGGCCAGGAAAAGCTTGAAATTACCATCCTGCAGTTTTAGCCGGTAATATTTTGAAATACAAGGGCAGGAATAAATTTCTTAATGTGGGCTTGACAGTGATTAAATTCTTCAAAAATACTACACCCATTGTTCTATTTCATAAACACCCAAGAAATAATAGAAGAGTTAATGAGATTAGCCCACTAGTTAACCTGGAGGAGGTCAAACAAATATCATTATAAGAGGCCTAATCAGAATTTAAAGGGGCAAGATCAACAGATTATATATGAGCCAAGAGTTGATTTAGACCCAGAATTGATGTTTTTAAATTCTTACATAGCCCTGCCTCCAATAATTAGGAAATAATTAACAGTCTTTCTTCTCTACAAGATGTTCTTATCTACTATAGGACTAGAATGTGAGACCTCAGGTTTGGGACACTGAGATAATTAGCAGTCAGACAAGGTTACATAATAAGAACAGTGAGAAGGTTGGAAGCCAGCAGGCTTTCAATGAACTACTCTACCACCAAGGAATACAATTTCACTGTCGCTTGGAAGGACCCAATGACCAGTACGGGATTGCTGCAAAGAAGATACCAGCACTCTGAAGAATTGGGACAATATGGCTCCCCACATTGACATCCTTCTAAAACTGAACTTCTAAACTTCTAAAACTGAATATATAACTCCCCCTCCCCCCAAAAAAAGGATCTGGCTGTGTTTTTCTCAATAAGAATAGGGAGCTGAATCAGATAGCTTGACAGAGTTTGGACCAAGTTTTCTCTCCACTGCCTGACAACTGTTCTTTGGGATAAACAGAAAAATTTGGTGGAGGCATGCGACAATCCTCATGGAACATAGCAGGGTGGGCCTCCAAGCAAAATGATGCTAAGGTTTTGGACTATTTAAGAGCCCATGAACTAATCTTTATTCAAGAAACCTGGCCCACCAAAAAAATTAATAATAATCTATTTAAATGGGGTTTTAGTAAATAACATGCCTGCTGAGCTTACTAAAGGGGAAGGTAGACCTAAGTCCAGCCTGACAATATTGATATCTACAGCCCTTCAAACATCTATTAAGTGGGTCTCCCTGCTCCTCTCCTGTGGGAAAATAACTATGGCTGGTTATATTGATCTTGAAACCAAGTTTATATGTTTATATTCCACCTTTTCCCTCTCAGAATGGTATAAATCAGGCCTGGAAAAACTTGGAAAATTATATAATTGGGCTAGAATCTAAATTTCCCAGAGCCCAACTATTTACAATGGGTGATTTTAATGCAAGATTAGGACCAAATAATAATATATTTTTCTCTTCTGGTCTGTGAGGGGTGGCAGCTGACAATGAGATTTTCATCTTCAGTTATGACAGAATCTCTAAAGATCCTAAGGTGAATTATGGTGGCATCCATTTGACTCAAATGGTGAGCTGCCTTGCCCTTGTAATTTTAGACAGACATTCTTTTTTTTAAACAAAATTGTAGAATTCACCTCTGCATCTGGACATGGAAGCAGTGTAGTGGCTTTTATGTTGATTTCCCATTGTTTATCTAGGTAGGTCTCTGAATTTTTGTAGGCTATAGGCCTGATGGTGACCATTTTCCCTACATTGTTGCTCTCTCCCTATCAAATGCTATCCACTTGAATGCTAACTCTCATTTTCAAGATGAATCTTTAACTCTCAAACACAAGAGGTTATATTGGATTGAGAAGAACAATAACAAGGTAGTAGATTTTCTTGGCTCTTCCCTGGGGAGACTTTAAAAAACTCAATGATGAAGACGTGATGCTTAAAAGCTCTATTCCTTGTGACTGTTTATGTTACTTAGCCAAACAAATCTGAGAACTCAGAGAAGATCCAGAGAAAGTTTGCCCAGGAGTTGAGAGAAATGGGCAGGTTTGAATAGGCAAGTTTGAATAGGCTGATGGAGGTGGTTGTGTCTGAAAAATGAAACGCGGCTGTTTATACAGGCTAGATGTTTTTGAGGAAACATAGGGACTGGACAAAGATAAAAGACGTGTATGTTTAGTAGACAGCCTGAGCAGTGACAAGTTGTTGTTCAAAAGAGAAATGCAAAATCAAATAGAAAGATGGTAAGCCGTTCAGGCCAAATCTATCACTAAGTAGCCCCGGGGTGGTGAAAGTAGGACAAGCTGTGAACACAGGACTTGCATCTTTCCTGCCGATACAGGGCACCACTGTTGAAAATCCACCATTTTTTTCTTTTGCACATTAGTTTCCCTGTGTTGAACAGGAATCTGTTTGTATCTCTAGAATGCAGAGTAAGATTAGAAAGCAACAGGAATGTTTGCTGCCTGGATGTTGGACTGGGACTAGGACTTTCTTTTGTAGATGCAAGGCCAGAACTTGTTCTTGCTGGCAGTGTGCATTAATGCCTTAGCAGAGGATTTCAAGGCCACTGAGGTATGTTGCTCCCCAAGATTGTTTGGCATGGTGATCCTGTGGAGAGTGTGAGGTAGTGGATTTGGCTGGAATGTGTAGAAGAGGGGCAGATCTGTGGGGTGTGTTTAAAAATCTAGATGATTAAAGTACCTCTTGGTTGTTGGAGTGCTTAGCATGTTTGGAGTTTGAGCTTCTGGGATAATGAGCTTGAGGGTTAGCACTTGAGAGTTTGGAATTGCTGAAACTCTATTATTTAAAGAACTTATAACCAGCACAAATGCTGGGAACATATCTGAGCACTCAGATTTTTTTCCTAAAAATTCAAACACATAGCAATGCTGCCAGAACAAGGGAAAAAGACTGAACCACTAATAATATGGAACATTATGCTTCCTGTGCCTCATATAATCATCAATACTTTGTTCAACTCACCCCAAGTCAGTGTGGCAAGAGTCAGTAACTCAGGGATTGAACCTGAAGGGACCACATATTCTGGGCTATAGGGATCTGTCTGAGCTTCACCGTCCCGGTAATCTGTTTGTGTACCCACAGTTCGTGAAATGAGATAGGCTGGTTTGTCCCTTAGTAGAGCTTGATGAGTGAATGGATCTGGCCTAAAAGGCAAATAAGAACCAGACACTATTTTAGAATGTCTTCACACATTTAAACATAAATTATAGATACCTCATCTTATTTTCTATTTTGTTTATTGCATTTTTATCATACTATATTGCCAAGAAGCTCAAGTGGTCATATCTTCTCCTTATCTTCATCATAATCCTCCTTATCTTCACAACAGTCCTGAGGTAGGACCAGTCTGAATGGGTGCTGGGATAGTCTGGGAACAAGGATTTAAAACCAAACCTCCATGGTCATAGTCCCACATTCTGGACAGCTCTCCCAATGCCCATTGCTCACACAACTGAGATTTAGTGCTTCTGGGAGCAGGTCAAAATAAGCATAAACACTCATCTTGGGTACAAAGCAGGTCAGCACAGATAATGAAGCTCTACCAACCTACACCATTGCAGAAAGGAGTATTTCTGTGTGTTTCAGGACTTGTGTCCTGACATGTCAAATCTTCACTGTGCAAACAGTGAGCAGTGCTTGTTCAATGGTGAGGGTGGGCACTCACAGAACAGAAGTGGTAGTAGGTAGCATTGGATACTGACCACTAGCCTAGACCTAATTTTATTCTGTATGCAAAGTTTAAGGTCATAATATACTATGAACTACTTTAAACATCACAGGAAGGAAATAGCCAGGTTAAAATCAGTGCAGCATAGGGCCACAAGGATGGTGGGCGGACTGCAGGGAAAGCCATATGAGGCAAGACTGTGGGAAATTGGTTTTTTCAGCCTGGAGAAGAGGAGGCTCCGAGGTGATCGCTTGGTGGCATATAGGTACGTCTGGGGGAAAGCAGCTGCTTTCAATATTGCTTCAGCATTTAAAAAAACAGTTTCCTGAGAAACAGTGCAATAGCTTTCTCCCTCTATGAAGATAAACCATTGTACCAATGTAACACTACTCACTTTGACACTGCATAAACAATATTCAGTGGAATCGGCTTGTGAAATGGGATGAAAGGCCTGAAAAGACAGAGGAATGTGTTTAGCGTAACCAGTGGAGCAGGAAGCAGAATATGACACTGGAAAACTTGTTCTATTTGCACTTGATGGACTTTTGATACCATCCAGATGTGAAAGGCAAAAGTGGACCAAGTTGGGGAAAGGGGGGTTCAACTTCTACAAAAGTGTTCAAAGTATCTGCACAAATGGGGAATTGAGAGCTCAATATTTCTAGAGGTGTTTGAACAAATCATGATTTGTTAAGTCATTAGATTTGTGCACATCTAATGAGTTATATTTGCATTGCTTTTTCCCTCCATTTTTGAGCTGCCATGGGTTGATGTTTGACCACATTTGATTCTCTTTTTCAGCTGTTTCTTGGTGGCCTTTGGAGTGGATTTTTCCTGCTCAGCTGGTGAAACCCCAGCAACTGCTGAAGGAGGGCGAGCACTCAGAGCTACCCACAAAGCAGAAGGACCTGGCTTGATTGAATCTGCCACCTGCAAGACCTGATCTACATGTCATGATGCAGATGACCCACTTGGTTCTTCCTTGCCTGCTTAATCATAGCTTGGTAATGTAGGCAAGAATCTACCCTGTGGTTTTCTCCCAGCAGAAGAGAGAGAGTGAGTGCCCATCACTTGAGGGCATCTCAGTGCCACAGCACACACACTTTCGGAACACAGTTGTGAATGCCATCAGTGAGTAGAATAAAGTGGGGAAGGGGAGGGGGTAGGAAAGACAATGGAAAGCTGTAATGGTAAGAATAGGTTATGAGGTAAGATGGATAGGCTTAGAAAAAATTATAAGATGGGATAGATGAAGTTTAGAAATGCTGAAAAGTGAAAGAAAGTTGAGTTTTGTGAAGCAAGGTTGAAGAAAAAGTAAGTTTTTAGATAGTGAGAAGAGCTAGAGAGGAATGAATCCAAGGCATGCAAGACGGTGGTCAGAAATGAACAGGAGAAAATGGCCTTTACATCGCACTAGGGGAAGGGGGACTGGGCCCCCACCAAACATCTAGCTAGGGAATCTCTTTCTATCTGACAAAGGACCCCACGCAGGTGCATAGCCCTTATGGATGATGCACAGAGACCACAAAGAAGAACTAGGAGTGGTATCTTTTTTTGTGCCTTGAGAATATGACAGACAAATCCAGTGCTTCCCATGTACTTTGTGAAAACAATTGTCTATTTGGTCATGCAAACAGGCCACTTGTCAATCAAATTTGATTAGCTCTTTTTAATTCCCACCTTTCAAAATACTTCCAGCGATTCCTTCCACTAACTTCAGGATCTTCATACTCAATTCTAGGTATCTGAAGTGAAGGCTGAGATCTGTAATGAAAAGGTAATAAAATGTATCATAACATGTCAAAAAAAAAGACCATTCAGAATTTATACTAAGTTTCCTCTTAAAAAGGGTTAGCAAAATTCCAATTAGTTACCCTGATGTGAGATTTTTGATATCTTGCCAGCTAGGGTGTGCTGATGCTTGCCACATTTAAGAGATTCTCTTCAAGGAGTTCTACCTACATCAACTGGTCAGATCCGCAGATCATAATTCTCTATAAATTTGCACATGTCAGTTTAACTCTTGCATCAGTGATGCCCAGGTAGCTCTCTTGGCTCCATTAAAAATTTGGTAATGCTTGAATGTTCCTTCTTTTGGGCAGGTCAGATCAAGGAAGATAAGGAGTGGCAGAAGACCTGATTCTTCTGCTGGAATACAATAAACTGGCTATTTATTGGACACTTGTCTAGTGATCTGCAGGTGGTGTTGTTCTGATTTCCCCTGGATGGTACTGATTATCTAGATCCCTTCCAGTCAGATTTCTGGTGCAGTTTTGAGAGAGAAACTGCCTGGACAGTGTAATGGATGACTTACACTGAGAGATGGACAGCAGCAGTGTGAATCTGTTGATTCTCCTGTACTTCTCAGCACAGTTTGATACCATTGACCATAGCATCCTTCAGAGTTGCCTTATAGTGATGAGAAGCATCTTTTAAGTGGCTCAGCTTGTTTCTAGAATGATAGACCCAGAAGGTGGTACAAGGGAATACTCTCCAGGCCTTACAGTTTCACACAAAGTTCCATCTTTTCCCAATATTTTTCAACAGGTACATGAAATTCCTGAGGAAAATGGCCCGCAGGTTTGGGTATGCTGATAAAAACCTCATCCCCCTTTATCTCCTTCTCTCTTCAGATCCTAAGAAGGCACTAGAAACTTTAGGCCATTGTTTATCATCTCTGACAGAAACTTAAGCAATGTAAGACAGAAACACTCGTCTAAAAGATCAAGTGCGTAGGCTTGACCTGGCACTGTTTTTAGAGGATCAAGAATTCATTTTAAAATTTGCACTGCATTGGCCACTTTCCAGTTCTCTGGTACAGTGGCTAATTTTGGAGACAGGTTTCATATTTTTGTTAGAAGATCAGCAATTCTGCATTTGAGTCCTTAAAAAACTCTCAGATGGGTGTCTTCTGGATAAAGGGATTTGTTTTCAATTTGTTGATAAGGTTAATATTTTGGTGATAACTTCATTTATTATCACCAGAGTTTGTTGCAATTCTTCAGACACTTTCTAAAAATATCACTTCAAGTAATGGTATCTGCCCCAAACCTTTTTCAGTAAACACAGATGAAAAGAATTCATTAAGCTTCTCTGTAATCTCCTTATCCTCATTTAGTACTCCTTTATCATACTTGGCTAGGGATAACCTGGCTATGCTGATACACAGTCCAGTAATCTCCTAATGGCATTACTGCATATGGGGCTGTCCTTGAAGACAGGGTAGGTTTGATTTAAATCATGATTTAAATGACTAGCCAATAAGGCTAGATTTAAATCATGGTTCTCTATGCATGCCTGCCTTACCTGTAGGTAGAGGAACTTCATTAAAATATTCCTAAACTGGGTCTCTTTTATGGCCTGCTGCCATTATAGGCTTTCTCCTCCAGGGTAAGAATATGATAAACCTCAGGCTATACTCAAAAAGAACCAAAGACTTGAGGATTATTCTGCTCAGGGTTTCACTTTCACTTTTACTGCTTGCCCCTCCCTCTTCACACTTAGTTTCTTGTGCAAATCTATTCTACTGAGATGCTTCTGTTCCTTGAATTTTTGGAAACTTAGCACTTAAGGGTTAAGGGGTTGATTCTGTGGGCATAGATTTGCAAAGGAACAACAGAATTAAGGCCTTTTTCTCAACTCTGTATGTTTATTTCATAACATTTGTGCTGTGAAAAAGAGGCATGGGGTCTCCGCAGGAACAAATTCACAGTTTTAATCATTGTAAACCCAAGTATCTAATATCTTCCAGACAGAAAAATTGTCCAATAATCTTATAGGAACCCCTGGAAGAGCATGCCATTGTAAATGGATTAAGCAAATTCATTTACCAAAAAGTTAAACATTACATGAATATATAGCTTTGTGTTACATAAATAAAACTAATCCTTATTACATTATGAATAACCTTTGGACTATAACAAATCCTAAATAGAAAACTATCTTTAGATAGACTTTTCCTCAAACAGCATTTTATTTTAAAAAATTCAATTTACATAAAAAGTCCAATTTTTTAAAAAAATCATTGATTTGTATCCACCCTGCTTAAAGATAACGTGAAAACTTCAAATGTTGCAGAGAGTAGCTGCCAAACTTTTAACTGTTATTGCCAGATGAAAGCATATTACTCTAATTCATTGGCTGCCTATTTCCTTCTGAAACCAGTTCAGAGTGCTGATGCTTACATTTTGAAACACGGGTAAATGGCTAGCAGGAACAAAACATCAACAAAATTTTGAAAAATGCCTGACATACCCTATGACAATGGAACAACAGAAAGCTTTTACCAGACTTCTTCCTGAACAAAAAGAATCAATGATGAAACTTCAGCTATTTCATGGTATTCCAGTTCAAAATAGACTGTGCATCTGCAAATCATCACATGTGGAAGATTCAACTTCTTACGTACTATATTGCCAGTTATATACTGGCATTAGAAAATGTTATTTAGAATTCTTCCTAAAGAAAATGAAGTACTGGGAATAGAAAGAAAAGTTGGGCTTCGAGGGAGAATGGACGTGTCACAAAAAATGTTGCCTTGTTTGCAGTAAAGGCAGCCAGGTGCAGGGAGAAGCTGGTGGAATAGATTGTAGAAAATCCTTAAGAATGTTCAGAGAGCATGACTGCAGCCTGATAGCCTTACCATTGCCACTGGGACTGGCTTACTTTCTCTATCTGCACCTTAGTAATACTAACCTGTTTTAAGCAACTTATATATTAATTTTAATAAATTCTATGTATTATGACAGGCTTTTTTAAACGGATTGTATATGCTTGTTTTAATTCTGCCAGAGTCTAAGGACTTGTGCAATACATAATAAATGAAAAAACACAAAATGGCTTGGGACTCAAATACATGAACAATTGTTTCCCTCATACCAAGCTACCCATGTCTTCATATCTTCTCTGGGTCTTTTTATCAGAGGAGGTTTGTTGTGTAAGAACTAGGCAGAGGACTTTCTTTGTGGAGATGTCCTTCATTCAAGCTAAATCAGCACAGATAATACTATCATTTACTCAAGTGCAATATTGTTTTGAGCTTAGGCTTCTCTGCCTCTGATCTCTTTTCCTGCAGTTGTTTTATCATTTTATTAGATTATAGTTGTGTCCTCTTTAATTTTTATTACTGGCCTGGTATTTCAGAAAGAAAGGTAGTCCAGGAATACTTTAAATTAACATTAAGTTAGAAATAACATTATGGAACTTATCAGTGCCCATTAGATTCTGATGTGGTAATTTTAAGCCCTAGGTTAAGCCTGCCTGTTTAGAAAGAACTTTAAGCTAAACTGATGCCAGTTCTGTTGTTGGTTTCCAGGTTTTAAGTTTGTCTGACCATCTGGACTCTTACTTACTGCTTTACAGAACTGCAGTGTTTTGCTTGTGTTGCACTGGATTTGGAGTGATTATTTTAACTTTTAATTGTTAGGGTTGTCTGTCAGAATACTTTTTATAATAAGTAAATATTACTTCTTAACAAGGAATGGTTGATCTGGGAAAGTTTAAGCTTTGTGCTCATGTCCAGGAGATCAGTGGTTTCATCTTTTTTTTTTAAAGAAATTTTATTAAAATTTTAAACTAATACTAAAAACATCAATCATCACATACATCGGATTTACAGGGTCAGCCCCCTGCTACATATTTTTTAACATTCTATAATCATATTCAAATCAGCTTATAACAATTTTAAAACATCTCTAAATCTACACCAAGTCCCGTTTCTCCAGCCAATCATAAAAAAAATCCCAAGTTTGATAGAAGTCAGTGTCTTCTTTCTCCTTCAGTGATAAAGTCAATCTACCCATTTCTGCACAGTCCAGAATCTTTCTTAGAATCAGTTCATCAGTGGGTAGTTCCTCACTTTTCCAGTATTGAGCAAATGCAATCCTCGCCACTGTGATTAAATGTAACATCAAATACATTTCCTGTCTGTTAATATCTTCCGGTATGATGCCTAACAAGAAAACTTCAGGTTTAAAAGCAAAGGGTTTTTGTAGTATTTCCTCCAGCCAGTGGTTTCATCTTTATCACCACCGAAGTGGATAAACCATGACAAACAAGGAAAGCATGTCTGCAATGTATTTCAACTGGAATTAGTATGTCAACAGCAGGAGCTGAGGGCCAATATATTCATCCAATGACACCTGTAGTAGCCTAAGCAATGAAATAACTCTGCCAATGTACTTCTTTTGGAAGTGCCTACATTAAAATTCTGAGAATAGAGGCATCTCATTATGTCTGCCAGAAAAATGCTAGTGAATACTTGATGAAACATCTCTTCCCATCACAATCTACCCAGATAGTACACAAAGCATTTGAGGCATTCCTCCAAATGCCACCATCAAGAGAGGTTTGGCCAGTGGCAACTTTAATGTTCATTTGTTACCAGGCTAAAAGTGCCCTCTTTGACAAGGCATTTAATAGCAATAAATAGCTCTAAAAAATGCTAAAGCTGTTTTTAGTATGCCAAGCTGCCTGAACCTGTTTTTAAGCTGTTTTGAGTTGCTACTATCTGACTTTAAAACTCCAGTGAAACTGAATGATGCTTTTAATATTATTTATATTTTATATAAGATTTTATCAATTGTTGTACACTACCCATAGAACTTTGGGTAGTATTATTATTATTTATGAGTACTATTGGGTAGTAGAAAAATAACATCAATATTATTATTAATAATATTATTAGAGAAGTGAATATGTTTGAACTGGCCATGAGGTCCATGGGACCACATTAATTCAGGACAGAAAAAAATGAATGTACATCTGTGTCCTTAGGCAATGAAGAAGAGGATTTAACATGCAATCTTTTTACAGTATTCAAAGCGGTTAATGGGTCACACTATACTGTCTTGACTAATTTTCTAGAGCAGTTGACTTTTTATTTATTTATGCATTTGAATTTTTTCCTATGCTGCCCCATTACTAAAAGTCTCCGGATGGCTTACAAAGAACAAAGAAACCATAACAACCACGACACAACACACACAACATGACATCAGAGTAATCATAAACAATGCAGTGGTTTTAAAAAGCATACAAAAGAGAAAGATGCTTACATGGCAAGCCTCTGAAAAGCCTCAAGACGCCGCTCTGCCTTTCCTCTCCACCTTCGGTCAATGAATGGAGGAACTGGATTTTTTTCTTCCAATTGCACAGAATATGGTGAATAGTGAATCAGGTTACTAAACATGGCTTTAAATTCTGGCATTTTCCTCTTTTTTATGGAAAAAAGACAGGAAAGGACAATATTGTATATGAATATATGAAAAATACCATGCTAGCCAGACCAAATATTTGTATAAACATACAACATTAGGTTAACAAACAAAACTTCTGAATCATCCAGAGTTTGCAGTTCATACACGTGGAGAAGATTCTAAGCCCTGGAGGGTTTTTGTTTTTTGTTTTCCTTCTATTTGATGGAAAGATGTTAACTGTTCCAGAGTGAGGGGCTGGATGATATCCCAAAGCCCTGTCCTGTTCACATAAATCCTTGCTTGTGACCTCATCAGATCCCCTTTTTCTGAGTATGGAGAAGCATGGACCATTACCACTGAAACAGTTACAAGGCTAATCTATTAAGAAAGCATTTTCCATGCATTCCAAGATATAAGCAATTGTTTCTGAAAACAGAATTCTTTCTTTGATAATACATAGTATGAACGATGTATGAATTAAATTTACTGTTGTAACCATAGATCATAACATAAAAAGTACATAAAATACAATAAAATAGTAATAGAAACCATGAATTAGTGAGATTATAAAATGGGGTAATAAAAGTTGTAAATAATAAATTACAACAAAGTAAAACCAGTGCTACAACTAAGAACTTAAACATTTCTTTCTAAGTTTAAATGAGAGCAAGGCAAAGATGGCAACTTGATTGCTAACAGTTGGAAACACAACTGCAAGGAGGTAAATTAGTTTTTCAAGATCTGAGCCCTTAAGTGCTTCTACATTTAGTAATTTCTTCCTGATCTCATTGTAAATGGGGCAGTGGAGGATGTAATGAATAATGTCCTCCACTTGACCAACACCACAAGGGCAGAGGCATTGCTCAACAGGGAGCTTACAGTATCTCCCTTCAAGATAAGCAGAGGCCATTGTCTGCAGATGCAAAGATGTTAAAGCTTTCCTCAATGGAGCACTGGTTATATTAGCCAGATATTGGGAAAAGCCTCTATGTTTTTTATACTGATGGTACCAAGATGAAAATTTGGAAGATTGAGCTACAGAGGCATCTTTCTTGGCATCCTTTGCAAAAAGCCAGTCTCTGATGTTTTCTCGGTCCCAGGATCTGAATTCATCTAAGGATGGCAGGGAGTACATTTGTAAGATGGAATGGAGGAGTTTAATATATAGTAGATTGCTAAACATAATCACTGCTTGGACTTTACTTCAGAGACAGAGAACCACAGGCCCATGGGCTAAATGCAGCCTACTTAGAGTCCATTCTGGCCCCCTCAGATTCCTCAAATGATCACCTGGCCCTACTCCCTTTCACCCATCCACAAATCATTTGGTGGTTTCTTGGTTTTTGCACAGCTTCTCCCAATTCCAAAAAAAGTTGAATCCTATCAAGTGACTCTGAGTTTATCTAGTCCACCTGCCTGCTCTGTGCTGGCTCTGCACTGCAGGGTGCTGCTACAGCCTCCCTAACAGATGGCCATCCAGCCTCTGCTTAGATACTTCCAGTGAAGGAGAATCCACCACTGCAAAGGCAATCTGCTGCTGAATAACTCTCATTGTTTGGACATTTCTCCTAATATTTATTCAAAATCTGCTTCCCTGCAATTTTTACCAGTTGCTTCTAGTCTTGCTCTCTCTTCTACATGACAACCTTTCAGCTATTTAAAGACTGCCATCATATTTCCCCTTAATCCTCTCTTCTCTATACTCAGTGTATCCAGCTGTTCCAATAATTCCTCCTACAACCTTCTTTCCAACCCCTTTGCCATCTTGGTTGCTCTTTTCTAGATGAGCTCCAATTATCACTGTCCTTCCTGGAAGATTGTCCAGAAGTGGACCCAGTACTATACTCCAGTTGTGGACTAACTAATGCAGAATAGAGCAAAAATATTACTTCATGTGATCTAAAAGCTATTCTTTTGTTAAGGCAGCCCAAGGTTACATTAGCTTTCTTAAGTTACCATATCATGCTGCTGGATCATAATCAGCTGGTGATCCATTAAAACAGCTGGGTCCTGTTTCATGATACTGACATCAAGCTGACTGGTCAGTAGCTTCCTTTCCTTTTTCTCTAACATGTGGGCCATATTTGACAAGATCTCACCTGTTCTCCAAGTCTTAAAAATTACAGAATGAATTAATAACCACAACCTCCTTCAAGGATAAAAATATCTCTTCTAAAGCAGTAGGAGCTTTAAACTAAAGTAAGTTTTGAAGAATTTTTGTTCCCTCTTTTGCCTTCAGTCCTATCCACACCCAAAATGTAGCCCTGGAGATCTTTTCTGAAACTGGCTTTTTGGCTGAAAGAAATTCTGCATTCCCACTTTATATGTACATTGAAACCTCACAAATGAGCTATGTTACAGTTTTGCACTATAAATTGTATAACAGTAGCACAAAATAAATGTGTCACAGTAGCCATGGACAGACAGTAATTATCTATATTAGTCCTATATATTTATTTTTAATTTATTATATTTAAACCCTGCCTATTTTGCTTTCAAGGAACTCAAGGCAGCTGACATAATTCTCCTCCTCTCTATCTGATCTGTGCAACAATAACCCTGTGAGGTAGGTTGGGCTAGCCCAAACCTCACCCAGTGAGCTCCATGGCTGAATCCTAGCCCTGCACTCTTAACTACTAAACCATACTGGCTCTTACATACCTTGCATGAGAGCTTTAGCTGTGGGGTGGTAGAGAAATGAAACAACAACATTATCTTAATGTAACTATTTTACCAAAAAGGCTGTTATATTTCTATTTCTAGTTCTATTTCTAGCGTGTCTCTCAGTGCAAATTGACAACTTCTGCCATACAGAATTTTCTCATCAGCATTAATTTTAAATGCTTCCCAGATAACCCTTGGATTATGGGATGGTATAGAAATAAATAAATAAGTTGGCAGAAGGATAGGTATTAGTGCCATATATATATTACATAATGCATAAATGATGACCTATCTTTTAAGTCTATTTCTTTAACTCCAAGCCACATCAAGTAGTTTTTTTAAACAAGAGTGCAAAAGAAATGTTCTGTAACAACCATCTCAGACTATATTCATTTACCATTTCATCGTGCATTAGATGCGCCTGGATAGTTGCCTGTGCATGGTCTCTCTCACTTGATAGTGTATATAATGGATCTAAAATAAATGAAATATTTAAAAAATGAATAAATTCAGTATCATAAACAAATGGAAATATGTTCATAAATTTTGGGAGGGATCAATAGACTACAGAACTCTGTTTAAACTTGTGCTAATTTATTGTCTAATTAGTAGATATAAATTAAACCTAGCAAAGAAAATTACAAATCAACAGGACGCTGTTCAGCACTTTAAAGTCCATAAAATGAAGACTGACAACATTCCTGGAGACAATTCCATGCCAGTGTTTGTATCATAATCGTGATTAAGCTGCTAGAAGGCAAATTATTCTTTCGTATTGGACCAATTTCTGCAGTGACAATTGGCAAAACCAAACACAGATCAAAGCATGCATTATCACAGAGTTTGTAAATAAATTCAAATTATGCTTGCAGATGAAACTTTGCCATACCAACCATAGGGATTTAGAGGTTATAGCAAATCAAATCTATTTCAGACTAGTATCTTCCCATGTGACAGGTACAATAAGAAATGCAATGTGGTTTTCCTTCCCGTTTTCACAATTCTTATGGAATAATTGAAAAATGAATCACTGTGAGAGGACTATAACAGTTAGATTGGGTACCTATTTAAATAAATCTTCATTCACTATGCATAAACATGTTTAAACTGCAATTTTGAACACATTTCCTAGACAGTCACAGTGGGGCTTATCTTCTGAGTATATATGGATAGGATTGCACTGATATTCAGTTCTTTGATTAGAATAGTATACTTTTGCATATTAGAAAAACAATAGCTATAAAGGAAAAAATCATAATTTATTTTCCTTTATCTTTTTTAATTATGCAGAAATACATTTTAGGAGGCAGCATTTTGGAAGCAGTATTCCAAAGTCAAGCAAGGGGCAGAGCATGGGAATGGTGATCTGGCCCTGTATGTATAATAGGTTTTGATTAATACTCTCACACTTAGTTGGGTTTCCTGTCAAGGTGAGGCCTAGACAAAGCCAGTGTCCTCCTTTATGTTTTTTGTGCTATGTATGGATGTTAATACAGGATAAAAAGCAACAGGAAGTCCTATTTCATGATCTATATTAAATGTCATGTGCAAACTTGCAAACCTGACCTCCCAGGAGAATGAAACATGCAGGAGCAATGAGGGGATGAAAATTGCCTCAGTACCAATATGCATGCAGCAGTGGGTTGAACTGGAATTAATTGCACAGCTGGCTTGAGATGGACTGAACCAAAAGGGATGTGCAGTGAATAAAATACATATGCATTTATGTATTTTATTACATAAAATAAATAAATGAATACACATGCATATCAGCTGGCTTAGTTCTCATCTAGGATGTAACCTTTTTGTGGACTGAACCACTCTAGAAGGTAGGTGAAGAGTCTGATGATGGTATGTTCCCCCATAGGAGGAAAAGACCCATAACACAGAAACTCAGCATGGCAGGCAGAACCACTGTAGAAGCACTACACTTCTTTTTGACATACTAGCTTTTCTTTGTAGAAGATTATAGAGAGCTTCCTGTTTGTCTTGTTCTCAGCTTTCCAACAGTATCGCCACTGTTACAAGAGAGCTACCACCACATTCTTGTACCAGTGAGGAAAGCACTCACTTCACACATGGGTGAACAACATGTAGCCAGGGCATGCCTGCTGTTTTACAGCTCCTATCATGTCCTGCACCACTGCTGGATTTACTGCCATGGCTGCAAAAATTACATTTAACAAGAAAAAAGGCCATGTGAGGAGTGTTTCCAAGCAAAAATACATTTCCTGAAGTCTTCTGGAAGTATGTTGCTGCATAGAAACAAGGTATGAGCTCCTCATGTATCTAATAAAACAGTCCACACTTGAAACATACAGCCCAGCTGTAGGTGTACTACTCAGGGGCACAACAAAAATTTGAAATGGCTGGGGTGACATCAGTCACCCCTTAGCTTCCAGTCTGATTTAGAATTTCCATCTTATATACCAGCACATAAGGTGGTAAAGGGGTAACATGTCTGCATGCAAGCAAATGCAGCAATATGCAGCTGATTTCAACATGTATCAAATTAAAGGTTGTAAGCCATTCAGTGCAAAGTCCTCTCTTTCAGCAGTTTGTAACGGCACTAAATGAACAAATGACAGCATGGACAGTATTAACAGAATAATTTCACCCGTGATAGCTGTAATCTTGCTTTGTAATTATTTTATAGTTTGTCTATATAGGTACAGCATGTGTTGTATCCTGAAAAACAGCAATTATTTCAGTGATGCTCTGCCTGTGATGCTGTAACTTATCAATACAAGTTCAGTAAATGATGGTTTTCAAAGTCTAGAAACTTATTGCAAGCTACCATCAATCACAGTCCCCATTTGAACTATGGCGATATAGAGTGGTTGTTAATTCCCACTTCAGTCTTCAATATTGGGACAATAACTTTGCCCTGAATAATAGAATTATCTTGAATTATCTTGCCAGTATCAGGGAAAATGTGAGGAAGGAGGAGGCCAGGGGACCCGAAGAAAGGAAGCCGTGGGAAGCTGAGATGCATGTATTCCAATGCTAGGAGCATGGGTAATAGGCAGGAGAGCTTGAGGCTCTCCTGGGAATAGAGGGTATGACCTGGCAGAGAAAAAACTTGGAGGGATGAAAGGCAAGATTGGAATGTAAACACAGAGGGATATGACCTGTTTAGAAAGGACAGGAAGGAAAGAGGGGACATAGCATTATATGTCAGGGAAGGGATAGGATGCAACAAGATAGATTGTGGTGCAGATGGGGATCTGGTATAGGTGGTCTGGGTGAAACTAAAGGGTTTCAACAGGGAGAGGGACCTGACAGTGGGGGTATGTTATTGCCCTCCAAGTCAACTTGAGACTCTGGACGATGCCTTGACAGACCAGATTCACAGGGTATCTCAGAGGAAGGACATGGTAATTGTGGGAGATTTCTATCTCCTAGTTATTAATTGGGAGAATGACTTGGCGACAACAGCCAGGTCACCTCATTTCCTAGATGCTCTAGAGGGAAGGTTTTTCACGCAGAGGGTCTGGGAGGCGACGAGGGGAGGAAATATCCTTGACTTGGTCTTGACCAACAGGGAGGAGCTGATAGATGGGGTGCAGATTATGGGAGTTTTGGATGCAAGTATCACTCCATCATTTGCTTTGAGATCAGGGGAATGGGATGAGTGGCAGGTCAAGTATTAGGAGCTGGGATTTCATGAAGACCAACTTTGGCCAACTGAAGGCCAGACTGAGGAAAGTCTCCTGGGATAGGTTACTGGAAGGCAAGGGAGTTCAAGAGGAGTTGATGGCACTAAAATGGAGGTCTTGGAGGTGCAAGCCTTGACAATACTGCTAGTTAGCCACATGGGGAAGCGAAGAAGAGCACCACAGTGGATGAGAAGTGGTAAGAGGCATTAGGTGTAAAAGGAACCTCCATATGAAATGGGCGCTGGGGAAGGTAGACGAACAGGTATACTGGGAGGAGGAGACCCATTGCAGAAGGATTCTTCACAAGGCTAAGGCTGGTTATGAGCTGAGACTTGCCAAGAATATCAGGAGCAACAAAAAGCGCTTCTATCAACATGTAAATAGCAAGAGGAAGGGGAGACAGGCAGTGGAAAGGAGGAAGGGGATCCAGTGACTGATGTGAGGGAACAGGCACAGATGCTAAATAACTATTTTGTCTCTGTGTTCTCCCCCAAACAGGGTGGAGGAGATCTGCATGGGAGAGTCGATGAGGCTGGGGACTTAGGGACACAGATTAGAGTCACCCCCCATAGACGTTGAGAAGCTCATCAGGGCACTGGATGTTACATAGGCGCTGGGCCCTGACGGGTTTCACCCACGAGTACTTCGAGAGTTGGCAGGGGTTCTCTCACACCCACTGGCCTCCATTTTTGAGACCTCCTGGAGAACGGGTGAAGTTCCAGAGGACTGGAGGGTGGCGACAGTGGTCCCAATTTTCAAAAAGGGTAGTAGAAGGGACATGGGGAATTACAGACCAGTTAGCCTTAGGCCCATTGTAGAACAAACAATGGAAAAGTTCATAATAGCGAGAGATCTAGTGATGCTAGATAAGGAAGGGGGGCTGGCAGCCACACAACATGGCTTCCACAAAAACAGGTCCTGCCAGACAAATCTTGTGGAATTCGATGAGAAGGTTTCAAGGTGACTAGATGGATGTGGTTTACCTGGATTTCAGCAAGGCCTTTGACAAAGTGCCCCATGATATCCTGGTTGAGAAATTGAGGAGTTCTGAGATAGACCAATGCACTATCCAATAGATTAGGGCATGGTTGACGGACCAAAAGGAGAGGGTAACCATCAGTGGGGAATCATCAGGATGGCAGCCAGTGACAAGCCAGGTCCCCAAGGGCTCTGTCCTGGGGCTGATCCTGTTCAATCTTTTCATCAATGACATAGAAGAAGGGGTGAACAGTCTGCTGATCAAATTCACAGACGACACTAAAACAGGGGCAGTGGCCACAACTGAGGAGCAGGTACTCCAGATCCAAAAGAATCTGGACAGACTATGAAAGTGGGCAGGAGAGAACAGGATGGCATTCAATGTGGATAAGTGCAAGGTCTTGTCCTTGGGGCATAGGAATGGGTGTCATAAGTACAAGTTAGGGGACAAGTGGCTGAAGAGCAGCACTTGTGAAAGGGATCTCGAGGTACTGGTTGACTGCAGGCTAAACATGAGTCAGCAGTGTGACACGGTGGTCAAGAGGGCGAACGCCAACCTTGGATGTATAGCCAGAAGCATGGCTTCTAGATTCAGAGGTATTACTATCACTCTATATGACTCTGGTGCACCCACAACTGGAGTATTGTGTTCAGTTCTGGGCCCCTCATTACAGAAAGGATATAGCCAGGTTAGAGTCAGTGCAGCAAAGGGCCACAGGGATGGTGGCTGTTTTGCAGGGTAAGCCATATGAGGAGAGCCTGAGGGAACTGGTTTTGAGAAGAGGATATTCAGAGGGGACCATAAAATACCTAGCAACATATAGGTATGTGAGGGGGTGTCACATGGAGGTGGGTTGTGACCTTTTTTCTCAGGGGGATGAGAGCAGGATGAGTTCCAATGGAGCAAAGCCCAGGAAACCAAGGTTCAGTTTGAATGCCAGGAAGTGCTTCCTGACTGTTAGGACCCCTAGGGTATGGAATGGGCTTCCACAGGAGGTGGTTGAAGCCCCATCGATGAGGGTGTTCAAGGATTGGCTGGATATGCACATGGTAGGCATGTCATGAGTGGAGCTGGCTGGAGCCAGGGGTCAGACTAGATGGCCCTGGAGGCCTTCTGACTCACTCTGTAGGAAAGAAAGAAAGAAAGAAAGAAAGAAAGGAAGGAAGGAAGGAAGGAAGGAAGGAAGGAAGGAAGGAAAAGAAAAGAAAAGAAAAGAAAAGAAAAGAAAAGAAAAGAAAAGAAGAAAAGAATTTCTGCCTCTCTGCCATGTTACCCCCTACCACCTACAATATAGGGAATGTAATGGTTGTGTAATTCATCAAGTTTTATCCCCAACCAGCAATACAAGAATAACTCCACAGAACTTCATTGCAGGTTTGTTGGATGGTATTCTATCTCCATTCCCAATCCATCCAGAGTAATATAAGGATTACTGAACACTCTTTTATTTCTTCTAGTAGATGCAAGAAGCACGTCATAAAGCCACTTTAAAATGTTAACAAAATTAAGTAAACCCCACAATTTTTGACAATGAGAGACTGTGGAGCTGGCCAGCCTCAAATGCCCAACTCTGATGGCACCTTGGTATACACCTGAATTGCGGGCGATGAAGCGGGTTGGGAGACGACTAGAGCGTAGGTGGAGGAAATCACGGGATGAATCTGACCGAACACACTTGAGAGCCCACTATCGGGCCTATGCTGTGGCGGTGAAGACAGCGAAAAAGAAGTTTTTTTCCGCTTCCATTGCCTCCTCACAATGCCGTCCGGCGGAGCTTTTTCGAGTGGTACAAGGCCTGGTTCGCCCGGGTCCTAAGGAAGATCCGATGCCACCCTCAAAGGCCCGCTGTGACGACTTTGCCAGGCATTTCAGGGAGAAAATCGCTCAGATTCGTCACGAGCTGGACTCCACTAATGAATCAGAGGTCTCTGGGGAGACGCCAATGCTGCCGTCTGGTCCAGAATTATTGGATGAATTTCAGTTATTGCGGCCCAATGATGTGGACAAGGTGCTTGGACAAGTACGTCCCACCACTTGCCTATTGGATCCTTGCCCGTCTTGGTTAATAAATAACTCCAAGCACGGGATTGGGACCTGGATCTTGGAAGTGGTTAACGCTTCTCTGAGGGAGGGTCAAGTGCCTGCCCCTTTAAAGGAGGCAGTAATACGACCAGTCCTGAAGAAAGCGTCACTGGATCCAGAGATGGCCACTAACTATAGACCTGTGGCCAACATCCTGTTTCTGGGCAAGGTGTTGGAGCGAGTGGTGGCGGGACAACTCCAAGCACTCTTGGATGAAACTGATTATCTGGATCCTTTTCAGTCCGGCTTCAGACCCGGGTACAGTACTGAATCTGCCTTGGTCGCCCTGTACGATGACCTGTGCAGGGAGAAGGACAGGGGGAGTGCATCCCTGTTGGTTCTTCTGGACCTCTCGGTGGCTTTCGATACCATCGACCATGGTATCCTTCTGGATAGGCTAGCGGGATTGGGGGTTGGAGGCACTGCTTTGCAGTGGTTCTGTTCCTATCTCAACGGTCGATTCCAGAAGGTAGTGCTGGGGGACTATGTCTCTGCGCCATGGCAGCTATGCCATGGAGTACCACAGGGTTCCATTCTATCCCCTCTGCTATTTAACATCTATATGAAACTGCTGGGAGAGGTCATCAGGAGGTGTGGGCTGCGGAATCATCAATACGCTGATGATACCCAGCTCTACCTCTCGTTTTCCACTAATCCAGGTGAGGCAGTGGCTGTGCTGAACCAGTGCTTGGCCGAGGTAATGGAATGGATGAGGGCCAATAAACTGAAACTCAATCCAGACAAGACGGCGGTCCTGTTAGTTGGCGGATCGAGCTTCGGAGAGGGTGGATTTGACCTGGTCCTGAATGGTGCAACGCTCCCTCTTAGGGACAAGGTCCGCAGCTTAGGAGTACTCCTCGACCTGGAGCTTTCTTTGGAAGCTCAGGTGACAGCGGTGGCGAGGAGCGCCTTCCTTCAGCTTTGGCTGATTAATCAGCTGCGCCCCTACCTGGAGTACGACTGCCTGGCGACGGTGACACACGCGCTGGTGACTTCCCGCCTAGACTTCTGTAACGCGCTTTATGTAGGGCTTCCCCTGAAGACGGTCCGAACACTTCAATTGGTGCAAAATAGAGCTGCCTGGTTGCTGACGGGGACGGGGCGTTATGCTCACATGACTCCAGTCCTCCGTCAGCTTCACTGGCTTCCCATTGAAGCCAGGGCCCAATTCAAGGTGTTGATTATGACCTATAAAGCCCTAAACGGCTTGGGTCCTGGCTACCTGAACGAGCGCTTACGTCCGTATATGCCTGACCGCCCCTTGAGATCTGCGGGAGAGTCCCTTCTCCGGGAACCCTCCATGAAAGAAATTAGGAGAGTAAGTACTCGGAGGAGGGCTTTCTCTGCGGTGGCACCCAACCTATGGAATTCACTCCCCAAAGAGGTCCGCCTGGCACCGTCGTTACTGGTTTTTCGGCGCCAGGTAAAGACCTTTTTATTTAAACATCATTTTAATTGTTAAAATATATGATCTGGCCAGGGCAACTTCTTCTTCCCTCTCTTTTCTCCTCCTATATTCTTTATTTACTTATTTTATACTGTTAATTTTAATTTTATATTATTGTATCTCAGTGTATTTTTTGTATTTTTGTATTTAGTGGTAATTTATTATGTTCTATTTTATTTCAATGTATCTTATTGTGTTGTAAGCCGCCCCGAGGCTTCGGCAAGGGGCGGCATAGAAATGAAATCATCATCATCATCATCATCATCTTTCCTCAGACTCACCCACTGTGGCAACTGGGGAGGTGTCCCAGGAGATCACCTTGCCAAGACACCTCTGCTCAGGAGCATCTGCCAGTCGGCTATTAATGCGGGCTAACCGTGAGTTGGCAGGTGCTCCTAAAGCGATGTGTCCAGCACGGGACCGAAAAGGACAACACTCGGGACAGGCATCAACGCGTGCGGTCGGGCTGGTTGTGGCGGCGGCGTGAGGAGCGGGCAATGGGCAAGGTGGACAGCGCACCTTCGGCAGCCCGCCCTCTCCTGGCGGATCTCCAAGTTACTTCCCTTGTGTGTGCCCTTTGTGTTTTGATAGGGACAAGGAGGCACGCTACTGCCCAATCACAATCTAGCTAAAATCGAGGGTTCCTCGATTGTTTCACTCCGTCCCCCGGAAGGGGACACACACACACACACACACACGACATTGGGCATAACCTGGAAGTTGAGTGGCACCTGTTCAGCTTTTTTAAGCGTATGGAAAAAACCCATTCAAGGTAGACAGGAAGTAGCTGGTGCCCATTAGGATCATATAAGTATGGATTCGTTTGTGGACATTCGGTGTCTAACCTTCTGAGTTCGCTTTTAACTTTCTAGGTTTTTCCCACTCCTGTCCGGAAATGAGAACTGTTAGTAATAAACAATGGAGAAATCAAAATGTCTCTAAGATCTTATTCGGAGGGGAGAAATGTCATATCATCTCCCTCCCTCCCTCCCTCCCTCCGTCCTGCCGCCATCTGTTATCAAGCCAGAACCCTCTGCACCCCGCCAGGCAGCCCAGCCCCTCTCGCGGCTCTCCAACAAGTTACCGTAGAGGAAATCGAAGGCCCGGTTGGGGGCCATGGCCCTGCGATACCGGGCCCCGGAGGGAGCCGGCGGCCGCGCCACCGTTACCGAGCGGCTCATCTCGGCGCCGTTTCGGCTTCCACCGCTTCTCGACGCGTCTGAGCTGATGCTGTTCCCATGGCAACAGCGGAGTCCAGGAAGGAATGGGCGGGCCGCCCGACGTCATAGACTAGAAATGGGAAGAGTCGATTAGGCCGGCGGCAGATGGTTTAGCTTCTGAGATACTTGGCGTGGTACGTGCTGCTTTGCTCCGGGTTGAAATTGTTTAAGTGCTTTATTGTAAGCCGCTCAAAGAGCCTCTGAGTGGGTGGCACATAAATACAACTAATGAATAATAAGGGGGCTACAGCCTCATCCCTACCTTCAATCTCAAGGGGGCCACGAGGTAGCCCAGATTCTCAGTTTTCTTTTTTTAAAGCAAGTCTATAGCCCTTGTAGAAACAGAGACACAAAGATGTCACACACAATGCTGTTCTCGCACAGAACGAGCCTCTTGGGTCCACCGCCTTTTTATGTGTTTGGCTTACGAGTGACGTCACAGAAATGCTCAACATTTAGCTATAGAGATGAAGGTAATCACTTGCCTGCAGAAGGGGCTTTACACTTCGTTTTAGACTCTGTCGTTGTGGACGAGTGATTAATAATTGAGACATCCAGATTTTTAGCCTACTTGTAACAGGGAGAGTGGCACATCTACCCAAATAAGGGGCAGCAGACAAGACTTCTTGTTCTTCTAGTTCAGCTTTTATTTTAGGCAACTCCCCTTACTAAAAGCAATGCCTTTGTAACCAGTGTGTGTTTAAGTGTTTAAATTTCAAATAAAATTTGCCATAATACTTCTCATGTGTGTGTGGGTGGGCATGGCTGCATTTTTTAATTTATTTCTACACTGCCCAATCTGTTCCAGAAGCCCAACAACCTCACACGAGTTAGGCTTCAGATGGTCTGATATGCTTTGTACCACTATGTAAAATGCCCCAGATGACCCTAAAGAGCTCCACCGAGCAGCAAACAGAAGCAATTTTAGACTACTGGTGAATGCTCTCTTCCTAGGCAAGGTCCTTGAGTAATTGTTGGCCAACCAACCCCAGACACTTGAATGAAGCTGATTATCTGATTCTATTTTAGCACATATAATTATCACTACATCTTCCCTTCTTTCCTCCAGCTTTTTGGGACATGGGTGAAGGCTGAACTTCAGACTTGGTACTTCCTTGAGCATTTCTGTACCATCTTAAGGGTCCCCAAATCTCCAACAACTTTGAAGTGCAGTCATGTCAATAGAACAGCTCCAAGAATAGTGTGGTACAAAAACTTCAGCAGGAACCACTTTGGTTAAGAATCACCTTAAAAGAAGTATAAAGATTTCTCTGTCAGAAGCAGCTTCTCCTGAGCAGTAAATGACCAGCATCTTCCTTCGTTTTCTGCTGGTTCTTAAGAGTGTCCCACCCCAGTCAACAATGCAGCATTACTGATACCATTACTAGCAGCTGGAACATTTATGATGTGCAGCAGCTCAGTCAAGTCTAAGTTTTTGAAGCCGCCACCAAGGCTGCCACCCAGCAGTGCATTGTGCAAACAAAAGACCAGGAACAAGGTCTAGCTTGAATCTGAACCCACCATCATCATCTTGTCCATGTCAAGCTCTCTCTTGAGGGAATTTGCACTTCTATTTAAAACTTTTCTCTGCTACCTCCACACCATCTTTCCCACTTCTCTCCAGTGGATTCTCTGCACATCAGAGCATGCTGGAGCCACCCTGGTCCCTTACCTGATAGACTGATACTTTTTTTGCAGAGTAGGGGCTTTTTTCCTTTTTATATATGGGGAATGTGTTTATGAGTATGAGTGTATAAATATTACTGTGTGAGAGAGTTATTATGAGAAAAAATCATGTTGATTTGGGTTTGTTAGGGTTTGTTTGGGTTTTTGCTATAGTTCAATTTATTTATGGTTTAATTCAGTTTAATAGACTTTTCATTCTTTTACAGTTTAGTTTCTTCATTGAGTTTATTAAAATGGTCCTCACAAGACAGGAATTTAAGAGCCAAGAGATTTTATCCCTTCCAGTATTTGAGCTGACACAGAGGAAAAGTAGAACAAAACAAACAAAAATCTCATTTTATTCTGCACTAAGAAAGGCAAAGGAAAGTGCAGTATCTAGTACTTGCACCTGTGCTCTGGACTGCTCAGTGGATCATTTCACCTGGAACAATAACCTAATTTGACTACAGAAAGGGAAATTTACTTAGCAATGGAAACTGCCTTGGCTGAAAACTCTGAAATTTTTCAGGTTATAAATCCAGAAGGGCTAACTCCAGCATTAATAAGAAAAAATTCTGGAAGAATGTAATCGTTTGCTAACTACTGTGGCTTAAATTTACAACTTTAAACTGAGAATCCAGTGATTTTGCACTCATAATGTTAGGCCTTGATGTAAGCCAGAAAAGAAGTGCAGCAAGTTAATGGCCTAGCAAGGGAAGGAAAACCTGTCAAAATGGAAAGCTGCAAAAACAGAGTAAAAAATTCTTTAAAAAAACTTTTAAGAATAATTTAAAAACTCTGTCATATAAGTAACTTTTTTCTAAGGTTTTTAACCTATTAGATGACTCCTGAAAGAAATAAGCAAAATTTTCACAGCAGCAAAGTAGGATACCAGAGGTATTGCTATCTGATGAAATGAAATTTCATCCTTCATTGCACATGCTAGGCAACCTGTGAGCGGAGTCGGCCAGAGCTGGAGGTCAGACTAGATGGCCCGGGAGGCTCCTTCTGACTGGCTGTGTTTCTATGTCTCTCCACCTCTAGGTGGGGTTGAGTCTCCCCTGCATGGGCTTGGTGAGTTAAAAGTCTCCACTTTCGCATCATACCACAAGATATAATTCAAGACCCTTGGCAATATGCCCTCACTGCTGAAGCTAATTTAATGATGTCAAAACCAAACTTAGTGCATGCAAGAATTAAGCAAGCCCAATGCATCCCTAAAGTTGGACCTGATTTTAAATTGCCAGAAGTTAGTCTTTTTGAACTTTCCCAAGTCTAAAGGTGTGCTCCTACAGTCAGAATGCAAAACTCACTTCCTACAAGTAATTGCTGAAGTAACCCCTCATATACAAACAAATACTGATTATTTGTTTTATGGTTATCATCATGCACACCCTGTGGTGACCTTTAGGTTATGGCAGGTTGCAAAGAAAATACATCATTAAAAAATGACTTTTAAAAAATCTGTTTGGCGATGAAACATGGCAAAAAATGTTTACAAGAATTTGAACTGTATGAATTTGCAAGTATGTTGATCCTATCTGTAACGATTGTAGAGTTGGGAAAGTCATTAGTCCGGAAGACTCCCAGATCCATGGCTGCTTCAATAAATTAAATTTGAACAGAAAAGACCATATAACCCACCAGAAGGTAAATACCCCATTTCTAGAAGGAGAGTTTTTACTGTCTTCCTGGACCTTGGATAAAATGTTAATGATTCAGGGCAGAGAAAACTTCAAACCATGTGTAGTTGAGCCAATAGGGCAGAAAGGAAAGTGATGTTTTCTCCCATAAAGATGATTGACCCGATGAGAAATTCCTTTTGCCTGAACAAAAGGTACTAAAAAGCTTTAGTGGCCCTCCAGTTCAGGAACAACAGTTAGTCCTAATGAAATTACAGTATCCACATTAAAAAAAGCCCCTCTTAATGGATAGATTCCTCCAGCGTATGGAGTCTCCAGCAACAAACACTTATGTATCTCATGATCTCCTAGAATGTGGGAAATTCATATTTGATGAAGAAGAAAGAATCTTAGACAGGGGACTAGCTCTATTAGAGGAACAGAGAAATAAACGTAATTTTTAGTGATCAAAATACATTAGTAAATTTAGATTTCTATTTAGATTCCACTGAATTGTTCCCTGCCTCAAAACCTATAGATACTTTTAAATCTTCTATAAAAGACCTGGATCTTGTATTGTTGGGTTATTTTCAGAATTATTACATAGTGTTAATTTATCACTCTCAGCTTCTATGCCTGTGATAAGAAATAAGGTCTCTGCTCCACCTAAGGCCCTGTATAGATCAAATGCAGCCCAAATGTGTCTACTTGTTGATGAACACGTGGTAGGCCTGGACTTAATATATTATTCACATCTGATGGCTCTTGATAAACATTGTATGAATGAAGGGAGCCATAGAAGTGAAGGCACTTTTGTTCAAGGGGTTGGAAAAATAACACTTAAACCTGTGGATGATACATCAAATAAAGTAGGGATGGACTGACTACCCCTTTCTCCTTTCCAAATAAACTTTTAGAAATTAAGATCTTGTCCTGGAATGTAACAGGATGGGTCTCCAAACTAGCTGATGAGAATTTTAAAGATTTTTCTGCTCAGTTGCAAATTATTTTTATTCAAGGAACTTGGGTTATCTCATCAGACTTTGCCTCACTCCCTGGGTATGTTATATTCATCACCAGCAATAAAATCAAACAATAGAGGACAACTAGAGGTGGCATAGCAACCATTAAGATTGTAGGTGATTTGTGGGGGTAGTCTTAAATACACTGGCAGAGCATGAAGTTTGTTACTGTTGGAAAAGATGGTGTCTCCTTTGTTCTTACAAATACTGGGTTAAAGAGAAAACTTATGTGTAGCTGTAGGAGAACTGCTCCTAGATAAGAGAGAACATGAAGGAACTAGGCCAAGGATGAGCGTTTGAACTGCATTTTGAAAGGGCTATCCTTAGATGAAAGGAGGGAGGAAAATTCCCAGCCTGGGGAAGGGAGGGATCCTATGAGAAAATTGTCAGAGGATGAGGCTAACTATAAAAGCATTGTTCTGGTTAGGTACTGTATAGTTCTAAGGTGTTCTATCTTACACGTGTAATATGTCAACAGCCATACATGCTGTACTCTTAATAAATATTGCTGTTTTGCTTTTCTTCACTTTATCTGGCTGTTTCTTAAAAACAACCTTATAATTACATTGCATTTTTATCCTGCCCTTTTTTCTCTTGCGAGGAATCCAATACAGCTTACAGAGCTCTATTTTTCTTCACAACCCTGTTAGACTGAGTGAGTGACTGGCTCAAAGTAACCCTGTGAGCTTCATGACCAATTGGAACTAAAAGGACTGCCCAGGACTGCCCTTGAAAAGCGGGGCAAACTTCAACTGCTGCAGCATTTAACCACGTCTAGTTGCTGAGCGGAATCTTGAGTTCATACGCCATCGAATTCTGTCTCTCTTCTTAATTAAACTCGAAACAAAAAGCGTTGTCTCATAAAAATAATGTATTTCCATCGCTAGAGTTGGTAATATAGTCGCACTCTTTTCACACGCTTTATGGCAATCTTTTCCAACCTGGAATCCACCAGATATTTTGGATTTCAGCGCGCAGCTTTCCCGTCCACTGGCCTAAAAGATGTAGAGGGCGCCAGGTTGAGGAAAGCGGCCCATGGCACAATGGCTGTCGCAGGCTTTATACCTCATAAGCGCGGCTGGCGGGGGCGGGGCGAGACCCCGCAGCGAAGTCGTTTTTCCGGAAGGGACCGGGAGGAGTCAGCCTTGCGCATGCGCGAGTGGAAGCTATGGCGGGTCTGGCTTCCTGCGACACTCCGGATCGTCCGGATCCTGGTCAGGCGGAGCCGAAGTCGCCGCCTGCCTTGAAGCCGTGCTGCGCCTGTCCCGAGACGAAGCGGGCACGCGATGCTTGGTGGGTAGTGCGGGGAGAGGGCCGCGCAGGGCCTGCCGCTGTCGTCGCCGCCCTGCTGAACTCGCGGGCACGGACAGGCATAGCTTCCGGCGTGTGAGGGCGGGCGGGCGAGCGAGTGAGCGGCGGGTTTTTCGTGGGTTTCCGCAAGGCGTCTTCGGACCCCGGATATCCTCCTTTACGTCCTTGCCAGCTTTTTGTGTGGGTCTCTGGTGGGGCGAGCTAGGTGGACAGGCATGAGGAAGTGCCCGTCCTTTCTCTGCCTCCTAGTCGCTCGATCTGCAGACATTGCTTGGGTGTATACTAGACTTTCACCCTCAAGTCTCTTCTCGGACCTGGTGCGATGCAGATGCCTAATAGATCTGCTTTTCAACGTTTATCTATTCAACAGGGTTAGCAGCACAATCCAGTGTATGTTTGCTCAGAAATAAAACTGTTTGCATTAAGTGTGGCGTACTTCCTACTTGGTGTTGCAAGCAGAACTAAAAGAGGTAAACAAGAATATATAGCCACCACATACGTGTGTGTATATTGCACAGATACAGACCTTATGAGGTAGATTATGGCTTCCAAGTTTCAACTTATAGATTAATAGGTGGCATTTCTATAACCAACTGAATTTTGAGGGTTATAATGGTGGAACCCTCTTTCTTGTCTTTCATCTTAACTAAAGAGGCTCAGATGCTCCTTTTATATACACCCGATGTACGTTGGACCATAATGGTCTTTCATCATGGAATTTTGGAAAGGAAATTTTTACATTTGAATAGGCTTGACTCTTCAATTGGTAAAGATTTTTGCTTCTCTACATTGGGGTTTTCAGATTGTTTTTCATCTTTTGCATTATAGTCTAAAGTCCTACATGAAATAAAACATGAATTAGAAAGAGCAGAGGCTCCTCTCATATGTGTGGAGGGGGGTAGTATTTGATGAGCCCCCTAAAAATGTGTTGGAATTTTTCTGTTTTCTGTTGGGCGCTCACATTTCTGCCCCAGGGTGGAGAGAAAATTTACATGTCTTTCCTGGTACATTTGACTTCATATGATTTGGAGCAGAATGAGGCTTCTACATACTCCATTATTTAAAAAACAACAGCCTAGAAACTTAGGGCATTCTCAGTGCTAAAGAATGTTTTGTGGCATCTGAGTTCTTCCTCTTTCATAATGTTTAGGGCAACTTGTCCTGTGTGCTAGCTTCATAATGCCCTTATCTCTTCTCTTTGCTGTGTTCCAATTAATTGGTTGCTTATGGAAAATTTCTGAGCATCATACATTTATTTTAATAAAAGTATCTGGATTAAAGGAGACACAATTGAAATTTTGTCTTTAACTGCTGGATAAAATGTCTCCAGTTTCTACCAATTCTGTTACCAGGAGATCACATGTAGTCTATATAACTACCTATCATCTTTGCATTACATACCAATTCTGGTATGTCAAGAAGCAGAACAACTTAGAAAAATGAACTACAAAGGTATAATTTTTAGAGGAGAAGTCACAGAATAGGCACACACATGTAAAACATGAATTTTAAGGGGGATGCTGGTGCAGGGGAAGGCAGCTTCTTTCTTTTTAACTCACATCCTCCCCTGACACTTTCCAAAAATCTCTTTCCAGCTGCTTTACACCTGCCCTGGAAAAGACATAAGACTTTCTTAACACTTTGAATCAAATATTTTCATCCCTTCCCCAAACTGGTGCCCCTCCAGTCAGGCAGCCCAGGGAAGGCTGGCCTACATTGATGGGACTTTGATTTCACTTGCTTGCCTTAATTAGTAAACAAAACTTTAGAAAGTATTCATGCTATTTTACAGGCCTGAACAATATCTCCTAAAGTTTTTTCCAGTAGCTAAATGTAGTTCAACTGAAACATTGGGTTTTGAAAAGCAGCAGCAGTAGTAGTAATGGGTTTTTTTCAGTTGCATTTTTATGCCTAGGAAGAAGCCCCACTGAGCTCCATTGAGATCTGCTTCTGAATAAACATTTAAGATTGTGCTGTTAACGTAGTTGAAATGATATATTCAAAGAAATTTAAAGTTTTACTCAAATTATTTTATTGGAATGCCAGTAAATCCTGTAAGACAGGACAACTCAATTTCACAGAAAATAAGCCAGGTTTCTGGAGAGTTGCAGCTTATGAATGAGCTTATGCATGCCTGTGTATGTGTTTGCTCCCATTTTGCTATTCCCCACTACTGAACAAACCAGAAAAGGTTGGTTCAGTGTATCATCCAAACAATGAACTCTGTCTTGTTAGTCTTCTTGCACACTAGAAGCTCAATCAGAGATTGTTCTAGTGGGGATGTTTGTTTGTTTTATTTTGTCCTGTTTCAGCCAAGGTGCCCTGGTTTGGACAACATCGTAAACAAACTTCACTGTAGATTGGGAGTTCTTCAGTCCAGGAATTTAGCTGTTTGATGGTTCTGGATGGGGTTGTACACCCTCTGAAGGAGCTGGTGTATATAATTTGGGAGTGCTCCTGAATTTACCTCTGTCACAGGAGGCCTAGGTGACCTCGGTGGTGACCTTATAGCTTTGGCTGGTATGCCAGCTACACCCATTCCTGGATTGGGCTACTCTAGCTACAGTCATCCATGCATTCATAACTTCATGATTATGTAATATAATGTGCTCTGTGTGAGGCTGCCCTTCCCCTGTATCAGAACTTGTAGCTAGAACATAATATAGCAACAAAGATGCTCACCGAGCCTACACAGAACCTGAAATGTTTCAGGAAAAAAGGGTCAAGTGAACATCTCATGCATGCTTGAATTGGGAAAATTCCTACATCTACAAAAATTCCTACAGTGTTGTGTCATGTGAATGCAGCTGCCATGGCTTATATAAGGGTTAAACAATCCTTGCATAAACCATGGTATCTAGTAGGTTTACAAGAGGGTGCCTCAAGTTGCTGCAACTCATTGTGGGTTACAGAACTCAAAATGGTCAGCAGTTTGCTATGTGAACCAAGTTATTGTATATCCATTTAGTATACATTCATTGTTAGTAACAAACTTACTATGCACCATCCCAAATCACTGGGAGTCACCACTGAGAAAAGCCTCATACCTCCCAACCTAATATATCTTACTGGTAAGCATAAAAACTGAACTTCTGAAGCTAATCTTAATATACAAGTAGAACCATACAAGGTGGTTATTTAGATAAACTTTCCTTAATCCATTCATCCTAAAGGTGAATACAAGCACTTTGAATTGAGCCTGAAATACACTGATAGCTAATGCAACTGGTGCAAAATTAGTGAAGTCTCAGAATTATCTTCAGATAACACTTCATGCAAAGGGCTTTTGAAATTAGACTGGGGCCACATAAAATTAGGCAATAGAGCTCAGATTGCCCACCTAACCCTAATCTTTGCAGAAAGATTAGGCTGTAAACTTGCCTGATGGAGGCAGGACAAAATATTTCTTTTACCCATGTGTCAATCTCTCCCTTCATATAAAAGCCTCAGTAAAACCTGAAAGATCTGCAGATCAGAATTGAATTACCCATCATGGGCCAGTTTACATGACATACCCTAGTGTAATTTACCCACAAGGTGTTGCAGCACGTGTTGATTGCCGTTATGGATATGTAAGCCCCAGCTAGGGGTTCCTGTGGCTTATCTTGTCATCCAAACTGGGCTGAATGTTAGATGTATTGCAGTGACCCAAGGGCCAATTAACCTGAAGAGTTGTTGTGTCATCCAAACCAAGTCAGTGTGCATCTCTCGTTTTTAGCCTTACCAGATTGGCAAGCCTGAATAGGACACAAATGGCAACTGTATTCACACCTTCTGAGGCAAAAAGGAAAAGAATATGAGAGCACAGGTGGAATCCAGTATGGTGTTTTCATTTCTCTCTGAATGCAGAGGCACCAAGTAAAATCTTCCTCAGGTTTGATCAACGCTAATTTGAGAAATCGCTTAATTGGGAAACTTTGTCTTGCAGCATCATCGAAAAAGGAGAAGAAAACTGTGGTCCTCTTATCGAGGCTCACAAGGAATGCATGAGAGCCTTGGGTTTTAAGATATGAATGGGATGAACTACAGATCTGAATGTTTGGTTGGTAGGTAGACCAATGGCTTCTTGCAACAATATAATTTTTGGTGCAAATGTGTGCTGAGTACTGCTCAGGTGAAAATATCCCAGCTATTGTGGAAAAATGGCTCTTTCTCAGCATGCAAACTGCTCAGTTCAAATATGTGCAATTTTTCACTACCACATGTGTGAGCAATGTGTAGAAAATGGATATGAGATGTCAAGAACACCAATTGGTCAGTGCCCATTGTAATGTGTAATGTCTTCACCCTTAAAGAAAGCTTCTTTATTTCTACTGCTTGGAAAAAGGATTTGGCAAAATTGGGTATACTGCTGTGGTGAGCACGCTGTTTCTGCCAAGGAAAAGGCCTATATAAACCCAGGTTTGCCACTAAGTATTGCTTGAATGGGAAGAGCTAGGAATCCTGACTCCCTGAAAAGTGTATCCATGTAATACTTGTGGAGTTACAAGAGGCTCAATACTGCAAGTGAGAAGGATCTTGAAATCATTGCTCATAAGCTGAATATGAGTCAACAGTGTGACATGGCTGTAAAACAAGAAAATGGTATTTTGGGCTGCATTAACAGAAGTATCACTTCCAGATCATGTGAAGTACTAGTTCCTTCTGCTTAGCGCAGCTGAGACTTCATCATGAGGACTGTATCCAGTTCTGGGCAAGAAAGATGCAGAGAAATTGGGAAACAAATCAAAGGAGGGCAACAAATCTTATCAGGGAACTGGAAACAAAGTCCTGCAAAGAAAGACTGAAAGGATTGGGCACATTCAGCCTGGGGCAGACTGTGGGGAGATACGATAGCACTTTTCAAATACAGTAAAACCTTGGATTGCGGGTAACTTGTTCTGCCAGTGTTCTGCAAGTCGAGCAAACATTTCTAATAAATTTTGACTTGATAAACGAGCGATGTCTTGTAATACGAGTAGTACCTGAGGCCGAATGTCACATGATCACAGCTGAGCCAATGGTTCTTCTCTCTCTCTGCAGTCCTACAACTCCCCGCATCCCTCCAAGAAGGGAGGATACGCTGGGAATTACAGAACTGTTTTCCTATCTAAACATGCATAGGATTGCACTTGAAGCAGCTTTAAGCTGACAGCATTTCCTTGTTGGTTACTGCAAGGCATATGCTCATTTTGAAGACAAAGGGGTTGTTTTTATTAGTCTTGGGTTGTTTAGTGCTATATACTGACACTGACTAACTTAAATCAGGTTCTACTTAACTGTTCCAATGATTCTGTGTATATTTGGTGCTTTGTTGTGAAGATGTGTTTAAAAATCATGTCAGGTCTTAACTGGACTTCAAGGCTTGTGTGGGAGGAGTACATGGTGTGTTGTACTACAAGGTTAGAATCTTGCATTTGCTTTACCTTTCAGTATCCCCCCCCTTCCCCCGGGGAGATACTGAAAGGTAAAGCAGATGCAAGAGGTTATGGAGGAGATCTTATCTACAGAGGAGGAGGAGAAAAAGGCAGAGGAATCCCTCACTTCAAATGAGATTAGGGAGATGTGTACAATGTGGGAAACAGTGCAAAATTTTATAGAAAAACACCACCCAAATAAGTCTAGCAGTGCGAGCGATGAATCTGCTTAACAACAATGCAATGTCACATTTCTGTGAAATCCTCAAAAGGAGGCAACAGCAAGTGTCATTGGATAGGTTCCTTGTTGAAGTTGCATGAAAAGAAAAAGATCCCATTGAGCCAATAGATAGCAGTGATTCTGTTAGTCATACTGAAAGTTGTCCTACACAATAACCCTCCTCTCTCTTGTCTCCCTCATACCAGCCACGGAGGTTTTCAAAGATAAGTGCCGGTTAATTTGTTCTATTTTTCTTTATATTTTGTATTGTCTTTATTACGTTGCATTATATTACAGTATTGTAATCATTTTATATGAATATTTTGGGTTGTGGAACAAATAATCTGAGTTTCGATTATTTCTTATGAGGAAATTTTCTGTGATATACAAGTGCTTCGGATCACAAGCATGTTTCCGGAACGAATTATGTTTGCAAACCAAGGTTTTACTGTACTTGAAGGCTGTCACACAGAGATCACTTCTCAATCAACCCAGACTGCAGGACATAGAATAATGGGCTTAAGTTACAGGAAGCCACATCTTGGCTGGACATCAGGAAAAACTTCCACTGTAGTATGGCAGTGAAACCAATTACTTAAGAAATTTGTGGGCTCTCCCATATAGTTGGACAGCCATCTGTTTCTTTAATGTGGAGTCTTGCACTGAGCAGCAGGTTGAACCCAAAATCTGTACTGGCCACTTCTAACATTACAGTTCTATGATCAGGGACTCAATAAAACTATATTATATATCTGGCCTAGTATTTCTAAGCAGGGGAGGAGTCTGTTCCTCTTCAGATTCTAATTTTTATTATACAGTGCTGCTCAGATTTCTGAGGATACTGTGGATGTTGATGATCATGATGATGATACATGAATCACCAGGCATGAGCGAAATGTTCCAACTACTTGGCTCATATTTCCAGACTTCTGGCATGTTATCAGGCTGGATGTTATCAGGCTTCTGCTATTTGCACCTGACAAGAAATGCTTTTTTGATTAGAATATTGTAGTTTGTAGTTAGGTTTGTTTTCTTGCAGTATAAAATATTTGCCCATATTAAATAGAAGAAGATCAAAGCAATATTTTAAACAGGCTTTGTTTTATGATACACTTTACTATATATTGGGAATCCCACTTGGTATTATCTGGCATGCCATTCTAAAATCTCTGTATTTGTTAATATTGAATAAATAAAATTTATAATTAAATCAAACTGGAACAGATTTTATGACAAGTAGCAACAATACAAAACTGTTAGGTTATGAAACTATATTAAAACAGGAATAATGCATCAGAATTACACAGAAATGATGAGACTCTGCAGGAAAATTGTGTTGATCTTTAGGAAAATCATGATTATCTTTGCAGTGTTCATACCATGTAAAAAGTAACTAGTCTTTATGTACTCAAGCTTGAGAATAATTGCATATAACAAATTAGGAAGCCTAGCACATTTTCATTTTAAAACAAAATGTGATTTGAAAAATGCAAAATGCACAGTATGATAGAGCCCTTAAATATTACAACTAGCTTTCTAGATCACCTTTTAAAACATGCCCATGGTGCCAACTTTCTATCCCTGCTAGATCTTTTTGAGAACGCACCTTAGGATGATTGTTAGTTATGAACTGTAAACTGTCAGGAGCTAAAGGTGGCTAATTATAAAAGTCTATGGGTGTGAGGAGGTTGAAAAAGCCCTTTTCCTGAACTTATGATGAACAGAACTTATGATGGAAATGCTCTGTGTATAAGATTTTCCTTCTTTCTAAGGTTTCTAGTTTTGTTAACCTTCAAAGACCAGGTTTTAGGGAAAGTGTTCAAAGTGTCAAGACAGTTGTGTTGATGTACATTAATCACTGCACAAAAATGCATATTTAATCCTTGCTCTACTATTGCTAAGGAATCAGTTAAAGAATCACTGTTTAAATATATGCATATATTCAGGTTGCCTTTAAAAGTGAAACTTTCTCAGAAGAGAGGTTCAGCCAAACTGCTTCTTATTGGACTTTTCCCCTTTTTTCCCTCTAGGTGATTTGCTGGTGGATGATTAGTTTGGGACTTGACTTCCATGGCTGCTTGAATAGTTTTTTATGTTTTATATCAGAAGAGGAATTTATTGGAAGATATTTATGATAGATACTAAAACCACAGCTTTATTGTATATTCCTGTTACTGGATCCAGGCTCTGTGATAATATGAGAGATTCTCCTTGATACTTTTTCTGAAGAGTTCTAATTTGAACATTATGAGATTAGCTTCTTGTGAGATGCTAGCAAGGCAATACTATCTAGAAAACATTTTTGTGTTCTCTACTAAAATGTAACATAAGTACAATCAATAAAACAAAATTCTCCATTTGGACAACTCTAGGAAAGTTGTGTATTTCTGCGTATGTCCTGTTTTTGGTTTAACATTTTTGTTTAGCATTGTATTCATATGTTTGCAGTTCCTTGACAGCTCAGATGTTGGGATGAAAGTTAGTATGCACATTCAGGACACTGTTCTGTATTTCAAGTTCAAAACTCCAGTTTTGCCCCCACAGCTGCTTTTGAGTGGGCCCCGAAAGATCAACACACATTACATTCTCTTGAAGTCTGGGAGCCTGGTACACCAACACCCTGCTTGGAAATAGCAGTGGTAGGCAGTAGCAATTGGTGGGTTACTTCCTGGGTTAAAGAACAAATTGTAACTTTAGGTTGCTTTTATATCTGAACAGGATCTATCTCTTCTTTGGATAACTGTCTTCAGGGACTATGTTAGGTTGCAGTTCGTGTTCAGAATACCATTCAACTTTTCACATTCAAAATCCTAGGTTTTCTCTCCTGCCGCCTGTTTCCAAGGAAGCTACAGAAAATGTGAAGCACACCACAAATTTGCACTGAAAATTTTATTTATTTATTTATTTATTTATTTATTTATTTATTTATTTATTTATTAAAACATTTCTATGCCGCCCCATTCGCCAAAGCCTCGGGGCGGCTCACAACAT
>NW_025335550.1:22849017-23070157 GCF_004798865.1 Varanus komodoensis | reverse complement strand
TAGCACAGTCTCAAGAAGAAAATGTTTGGGTTGCTGAAATCAATCCAACCAATGCAAAAATGCACACAAAAGAAATCCTTTGTTGAACTGGTGTTGCACAAACCTGTTGCTTGCCTAGGCTAAAGAGAAATGTGCTTTCTGCTGGACAATGAGAACTGTTTTACACAATTTCTTATTACAGAGATGATACTCTCCTACATAGATACAAAATGCACCAACCCATTGTTAACACAAACAAACATTTAGATGAACATATGAGTGCTTACGTTCATGGAAAGAAGTTTTGAGAACTTGCCATTTTAGCTGCCCACATCCTGGGGCTGGCAAATGGGCTCAAGTCCCCAACAAACATTAGGCTACTGTAAGGGGAAAAAAATTTTTTTAGCACCATCAATAACAACAGTAACAACAATATCACTATCATTAATGTTTGGCAACATTGCAAAAGGAAAAAAGGAAACAAAACTTTGTTGAACTCAAAAGGGAAAAGTAGCCTCATAGATTTGAAAAGAAATTCTTCCCACTGCATGCACGTGCGCACACACATACACAGCCGGAGTTTCATCCATTCCCTCCCAATCATTCAGTTGTAACATAGCAATGACACAAAATGAGATCATTTAAACCTCAAATAGAGAATTATTCTAAAAGTATGTATTTGAAGTTTGAGCACCAGACCAGATTTTGCACATGAATGGAAAAGATGAAAAAATGTATTGCAATCTCATAGGGGCTCTTAGCATGTTTTACTCATTTCCTCCTGCTGTGAATTTGTGCACACAAGTGTAGACTCTGAGTCTGGACTCGGAAGGAACTGCTTTTGTTGAGAGAAGGGCACTTTCATGACTGCTGAAAGCTTCCTTTCCTTGTCTACTTTTAAAGTTAACTTTTTTTTTTTTTTGAGTACTGGGCATTTTTAGGTCCTTTCTATTATTTCAGGCAGCCTATTTGTTGTTTGTTTAAAAAATGTAACAGGTACAGCTTTCCCTACTGTTGTAGCCATTTGCTAAAAGAATCTGCAGCAGGCACTACATACTATTGCTACATAGTGTGAAGCTTTTAAATACACATAGTAGGAACTTTGCCAGAGAGAAAAAGAGCTGAGGCAGGTCCAAACCTGAAGGGGCTCCTTTGCCTTCAGGATAGACCCGCAGGAGAGAATTCTGACGGGGGCAGTTTTCCCCACCATTTTTACATTGGTGAGAAAGACAATACCTGATGTGCAATGTCTAAATTATCTCTCTCAAAATTTGTACTACACTTAAGAATCAATGAACCCGTGAACATTATTACCATGCTAGCAACCTACCCTGGTTGGCTTGCATGATGCACTACAGCTTGCATCTTAATAATGGTGGCTGGCTCACGATGGCAAACACTGGGCTAGTTAACCCACACTGGCTGAGTCCATGCAGGCCAGGTCACTGAGGCCACTGCCCAATGGTCAGCAAAGGGGAGGGAGCAAAATCTGCTACAGATGAAGGAAGGCAAATCACATCCTGAACAAGACAGGATGTGGACTGCTCCAGCCAGGCGCCCCTGACACTGCTTGAGACACCATTATAGTGGATGATGGCTCCAGGCTTGGCCTTGTCTCTGGGTGCTTGACAGCAGCTCAACCCTCAAAGGAGTCCAAGTGCAAGCACTGCTAAGGAAGATGGGCAAGGATGAAGAGGGGCCCTATCCTTCTCCCGGACCACCCCATATCCCTTTCTTTTTTCAGGTCACTGTTAAACCTGCTGCAGTGGTCATTATAATGTATGTATGTATGTATGTATGTATGTATGTATGTATGTATGTATGTATTTATAAAATTTGTATGACTTTCAATTACATCTCTGGACGGCTAACAGCATAAATAAATTGACGACTCACTCTGGCTGCAATTTATAAAATACAATAATAAAATTCAATATTAAAACTTACTAAAATATTGATTAAATAAAAAGGTCTTTACCTGGCTCTGAAAAACATATAATGACAGTGCCAGGCAGACCTATCTGGGGAGTGCATTCCATAGTCGAGGCACCACCACAGAGAAGGCCCTCCTCCGGGTACTCTGTCTCCTAACGTCTTTCACAGAGGGTGCCCGGAGGAGGACCTCAGGGGGCAGGAGGGCAAATAGGGAAAAAGGTGTTCCTTTAGGTATCCTGGTTCCAAGCTGTTTAGGGCTTTATAGGTAATAACCAGCACCTTGAATTGAGCCCGAACTTCGATGGGAAGCCAATGGAGTTGATAAGAGGATTGATAGAGGATTTTAAAAGTGATAACTCCTACTAAGCCCTAAATGGCTTGGGACCTTGATATCTAAAGGAACGCTTGCGTCCATACATGCCCTCCCGCCCCTTGAGATCAGCAACAGATGCCTTTCTCCGGGAACCCTCCGTGAATGATATTAGGAGGGTGAGTACCCAGAGGAGGGCTTTCTCTGCAGTGGCGCCCCACCTATGGAATGCGCTCCCCAGAGTGGTCGCCTGGCCGTTGTTATTTATTTTTCGGCACCAGGCTAAGACCTTTTTATTTAAAACTTATTTTAATTGTTAAATTATTTGTATTTATTTAGCCGAGATGCACCAGGGGTTTTTTTTAATAATTTTTTATTGTTATATTGTTATTATTTATGTATTTTGTTTCTGTTGTGAGCCGCCCTGAGGCTTCATTGCAATGGGGGGCGGCATAAAAATGTTTTAAATAAATAAATTTGTTATATAATGGTAGTGAGTGGAAGTAGTAAATTCTGGGGAATACTAAACAGAAATAAGGGACACAGGCTATAACATAAGAGTTGTGCAGTCTAAATAAAATGACCGAATTGTCCTCTCCAATCTTAAGTCTGCATCATTTATAGTTTGGAGCAGCAGATATTACAGCCTGCATGACCAGTCTTTAATCCAGAGCTTCTGTCTAATTTTAAATATCCCAGCTGTCAGCATTTTCTTTGGAATACTCTATTGCCAAAAAAAAAAAACCTCAACAAAAAACAACAAACCCTTAGTTAGAGCCTTATCTTCTTGCTTTTGGTTGTATTCCATGATGGAGGCAGTCTTCCTGCCTTGTGACATGAGACATACCCCTTTGTTCCCAAACAACCTTTGGGAACAGACTGTAAATCCAAAGTACACACACATACAAACAATGCTGTGTGTAATCTAGTTCTCCCGAGTTACGTTAAGTGGAGAATGCCTGCCTGGCCTCTCTTCCTCTTACAGCCTTTGCTTCTTGGATTTCAATTCCAAACATGGTTATCTATTTAGGGTCTCTCTTCTTTCCATGGCCCTGTGCTATACATTCCAAATTAAACATAAGTACCCTCTGCTTCTCTATTCCCCGCCCCTTTTGCCCTGCCTGCTGCTCTTTCACTGTGTCTATTTTCACCTCTCTCTCTGCTGGGAAGGGTGCAAGCTGCACTCTGCAGCTCTTGTTTCTCCAAAGGGTTCTCAAGCCAAAAAGTATATTGCTGTTCAGGACTGAATTTTGGATGCTTCTACAAGTGGATCCAGCTTATTGGTAGAATCAGAGACAAGAATAATTGCTACTACACTTCGTTGGAAGGGATTGTTGGGGGTGCTTTTCAAATGCGTTAATAATTTAAAATATGTTCCTCTAACATTTCAGCTGAAGCAAAGCTGTTGTCAGCTGAAGTATCAGCAATTTGCTCTGTGTGGATTCCAGTACAATTTTCAAGGCAAACCTTTCTGGTGATAGGGAAAATGAGTGCAGACAGCACCCTTTTGGATCGGATCGTTTTCCAGCCTGTTCTGTGTGAGGTTTGGAAGCAGTATATGGAAGGAGCAGTTTATCACCTTGCTAGTTTCTTCCTCCTCCTGGGCTATATGGGAGGAAGTGGAACCTTTGGGGCTATCTACATCTTTGGCTTCTTGGCCGTTGGTTTCCTGTGCTCTGCTCTCTGGGGCTGGTTGGATGCTTGTGGACTAGACATCTTCCTCTGGAACATTCTCTTGGTTCTGATCTGTTTGCTTCAGTTAGCTCACTTAGTTTACCAGCTTCGTAAAGACGCATTTTCCGAAGAATTTGACCAACTCTACAAGCAAGTTTGCCAGCCTCTGCAAGTGCCACCCCAGATCTACAAAGAAATTGTCAAGTGTTGTGAGGAACAGGTCCTGCCACTGGTCAGAGACCAGAACTATGCTGTGGAAGGCAAGACATCGATTGATCGTCTGTCATTTTTGCTGTCTGGCAGGTAGGTCTCATCCCCTGGACAACAACTTTCTTGACATCAGAAAGCTTATCTCAGTGCTTTTGAAGTATAGACAGGCACGCAAACTGCATGGTCTGCTTCCCTTTTAGTGTTTCCCTGGGGAAGGGGAATTCTTTCCATTCTGGCCTGGTTCTTACTGTAAAACCTGACTGTCAGTAGAATCACTTCAGTCTGAGGCTGGGCACTTGCAAGGTGGAGTACCCCCTTCAAGAAAAAGCAGCAGCACATCTTTTCCCAGAAAAACCCTTGCACATCAGAGAGAAGACTACATGAGAATCCTTCACTCTGACATTTAGTTTTTTTTAATATGGAAAGCCATTTGTGCAGTGAGGGTGGAGAAGCAGTCATGTGTGTCTCTACTTGCAGTCTGAAGTGGTACAACTGAGACACAGAGGTATCACGTCAGTGAAATGTAAGTTTACACTGAAAACATGGCTACAGAGCCTCATGGGATAGTGGGTAGAAGAAGGCTTTAAGAGCCCAGTCCCACTGCCTCTCTTCCTGAAGATGCCTTGCAGTGGAGAAGCAGCCGTTCGAGTAGTTTACATATGGCTGCAATGAAGTTATGTACATGGATCATCAGAGTCTAGTGAAGTTAGTGTGAGGCTGCTACATGAATCCTTATTTTCAGGTGACGGTTACTTGCTAGAATCAATGAAACTGCTTGCAAATTGCAGAGACACTCCCCTGAAAAATAAAAAGCTTCGATAACAATTGCAACGATAAATGTGGGACCTGGATTGGAGGGGTTGTTTACCAAATTACCCTAGAGGAGGTAATGGGTGCTTTGTGAAATAAATCATTAGGAATAAGTCTATCATCAGTTTATTCCGGGTGGCTTCAATGTTTTATTGCCTGGGGCATACGGTAGGAAATTCAGGACACATTTATCTTCCATTTGGTGTTTGATGTATGTGTTTGACCTTTGAGGTGGGCTTCTGCACAAGAAGGTTGGAAGGCTGTATTAAAACAAGAAAAACCCATTTCTGCTGTTGTGATATATCACAAGCCAAGTTTTATTTAATTTGCATGCAGTCTTCTGATTTGTTAACTTTGATTTGTGTTGAAATGCAGAATTTGGAAAATATTTAGCAGTTATTTTATTGTGGCCTCGAAAGAGTAAACTTGAGACGTGGAAAATGTTGTAGAGGAAGGGGTATGTATTTGGAGGGGGGGGGAGGGTAGGAGAATTGCATTTGAAATCTTTGTTGTCTGCTTAGTACTGCTTGGAAACTCAGTCAAGTTTCCCTCTAGCAAAAACTGGAGGTGTGTTTACAAACATAAGACAAGCTATGCTGGATCAGACTCAAAGTCCATCTACTCCAGCCCGCCATACACTTAGTGTCTAACCAGCTGCCCAAGGATCCCTCCAGCAGGATGGGCGTGAGGCCTCCTCCTGCCCCAGCTCCCCACCAACGGGTGCCTGCAGGCATGTAACCTCTGGGAGAGGAGGCAGCAAGCAGCCAGCAAGGCTAGTAACCACTGACAGCCTCCTCCCTCGTGAATCTTTCCCATGTTCCCTGATCCAACCACTAGTAACAGAAACTTGCTTAGATTGTTGGAAATGAAGACCACATAGTTAGTTTCTGCATGTGGGACCATCAGGCAGAAAACCATTAGATTTTACATTTATTATTATTGCACTGTATATGGAATATGTATATAGTATGCTGAGTATACAGAGAGGAATTTATATACACTTCTATCTTAGTCCCCAAATAATGTGACTTGAGTACTGTGCACCTTGGCTTGGGGAGTGGGGCAGACTTCAGGTAGTGAAGCTGACCAACACTAGAGGCCATGTTTGTCATGGTCACTCATTTCTCAATGCAATCCTTTTATTCCTTATAAAGTGTCATCTGCATATATATCTGGCATGTAGGATTTGGTATTGATGCACCATGAGCCCCGCAAGAACAACACATGGGGGTTATCTAAAGACCAACACACATGAGCACTGTTTTTATGAAAGTAATATGTTTGTGCAGGTCTTAGAAACATAGAAACAGAGTAAGAGAAACATAGAAACAGAGCAAGTCAGAAGGGGTCTCCTGGGCCACCTAGTCTGACCCCCGGCTCCAGCAAGTTCCGCTCATGGGCATGCCTTGCTTGTGTTGTGCTTGTGTAAGTCTTTCTGACACGGTGTTTCCCTTCGGGGTGGTTTAAGAAGCTCAGGATAAGTGGGTGGAGGTACTTACGGAGCCCCCATGCAGCTGTACCATCTGTCTTGCTAAGTTCAGGACCAAGCCGGAGTGAATGCAAGGGTATGGCAGTGTTCCTGCCCCTGAGAGGAAAGTGTGTGAAACCCTGACATGACTGAGGAAGAGCCATAAGGTCACTGCCCAGGCCCAAGCAAGGCTGAGTCAGGCTGGAGGAAGGCTGTGATCAGGCCGTGCATGGAAGCTTCCCCTCCCTCATCTCACCCACTGTGGTGAAAATGAGCCAGAACTGGGAGGCAAGGAAATGCCTGCGCCTTTGTGGGCTTTGTAATACAGGCCCTACCTCGTCTGGATAACCACAAGAAGCTTATCCTGGGTAAAAGCCCTGAGAGAGTAGTGACGTGGGTGAAGCACAATCTAGGCCCATTTCTTTGCCAGAAACAAGAGCACAGGTGTTTCATACCTTTACTAGCATTGGTTCAAAACTCTGCAGGTATTTAAGCCACCCCCAATCCACCTAACTTCCCTTGGCAAGAATCTCTTGACTGGGACAAACCATTGCATTTGCAGAGGCAGAAGGGAAGACAATGGGAAGATGGTTGCTGGTTGGCTTCTTGTTGCTGGAGTAAAAGCAAAAAAAAAGAAGGGGGGCACCAAGAATTCTTATGCTGGGAATCTCAGAGATTGCCATGAAAAAGTTCAAAGAGCCAAGGAAGATACAGAGGAAAGACTTTCTCACAGTATTGGGGAAATTGGTTGGTAAATCCCTGGGAAAAAATTGCATGAGGAAACAGCAGGTGAAAGTCTGGATGGCTGCACAGAAAGATTAGGAAAGGGTTTTTTTCCTTCTCTTCTGCTCAGTATTCAGAGATGCAAGATCTGTGTGTTCAGTAGACAGCCTGAGCAGTGACAGGCTGGAGTTCAAAGGGGAAAATGCAAACCCAAATGGGAAGACGATTGTGGTGAGCCCTTCATTGAGACCAGGTCGGTGACTAGAAAGTCCTCCGGTGGGGGCAGGACAGAGCAAGCTATAAAAACTTAAGAGAGGCTCTTTCTGAACACAGGCCTTGCACCTTCCTGCCTACACAGGGGACTGCTGTTGAATGTTTAGCTTGCAAGGCAGGTAATGGACTACATCCCCTATTTTTCCCTTTGCTTGTTAGCTTCTTTCTCTGTTGGACATGAAGCTGTGTGTCTCTAGAAAGCAGAGTAAGATGAAGGGCCATAGGAATGTTTGCTGCCTGGACAAAATCAGGCTGGGGCTGGTTCCGTTCTGTTCCTTTCCTTTCCAGTGTGCAGGCTGCATTTGATGTAAATTGATTTAAATTGCAATTAAAATATTGATCTAAATCACTGGTCAATAAGACTAGATTTAAATCATGATTTTCTCCATAATTTGCAAACATGCCTGTCTTACCCAGAGGTAAAGGAACTTCATTAAAATATTCCTAGACTGGGTCTCTTTTAATGGCCTGCTTCCATTATAGGTTTTCTCCTCCAGGGAAAGAATAACGATAAACCTCAGGCTATACACAAAAAGTTGGAGTATTTTGTTCAGTAGTTTCTCTTCAGTTTTAGTGTTTCCCCTGCCCTTCTTACACTTCGCATCTTGTGAAAATCTATTCTACTCCCAATGATCTGCTTCTGTTCCTTGAATTTTTTGAAACTGATTCTGTCTGTATACATAGATTTGCAAAGGAACAATGGGATTAGGGTCTTTTGCTCAACTCTGTATGCTTATTTTATAACATTTTTTGCTGTGAAGAAGAGGCATGTGATCTCTGCAGATACAAATTCACAGTTTTGAGAACTGTAAAACCAAGCATCTGTGATAATACCTTCTAGATAGAAAAATGCTCAAAAATCTTACAGGGACCTCTGGAAGAGCGTGACATTTTGAATGGATTAATCGAACTCATTTACCAAAAAATTTAAATGTTGCATGAATATACGTCCTCATGCTACATAAATAAAAACTAATCCTTATTTCATGATGAGTGACCTTTGGACTATAAAGTAAAATAGAAAACTATCTTTGGATAGATTTTTCCTCAAAAAACATTTCATTTTAAAAATGCAATTTAAATGTAAAAACATTCAATTTAAATTTAAAAATCGGATTTTATTTTATTATTTGTTTAATCATTGCTTTATATCTATCCTGGTTGTGTGTGCCAGTATGGATGTGGGGGTGGGATTTGTTCTTGCTGGCAGTGTGTGTTAAACCCGCAGCAGGAGATCCCAAGCCGTTGGGCTGGGCAGGTGGGCAGGCGCCTCCTTTTCAGGTGCATTGCTTGGCATGATGATCCAGAGCGGAGCGCATGGGGCATCCCAGTGATGGATCCTTGGAATCCTTGCTGAGGGGCTGTTAGAAACACTCTTTCCTTTCCCTCGGAAGAGAAAAATAGTCGGGGCCAGCGGAGAGTTCTTCTTGAAACTTTATTGCAATAAAGGGGGCTGAGAGTTTTCTTCCCCTGCAAGCTCCCCAAACACATGTTTACATCCTATTTTTATGCCTCCCCTCCCCTTCCGGCTGCTTCTTCCCTCCCACTTGGTCCCTCCCAGGTGAATTATAATGAGCTTATTTCCTATGCGGGGTGTGTTTGTTAATAGTCATGAGGTCATTCATTGAGCAAGTTTCCTGCTGTCTTGTATACCTGACAATCCCCTCCTGTTATCCGATCTCAGCCCCCTCCTCCTTTGGCTAAGGAATTTTCTTTGTTACATTTTTTACTCTTCGGTCCTTGTTTCAAATCACCCTTTCATCCCTATCGAGGGAATGCGTGATGGTGTTGGGACCACAGTTTGGGGGATTTGGCTGGAGAGAAAGGGAGGGGCCGCTGCTTTGGGAGAAACTGGATTGGGACTGACGGTTCAGCCTGATTGCTAGAGCAGCTGGTAATTTGAGAGGAATGTAACAGCGGGTTTTCCCCAGAGGGGGGAAGTGACCTAGGGGAAAATGCCATGTAGTTCTTAGCTTTGCGGCTAGACCATGGATTTGAGAACGGTGAAGATGCTCTAGTAGAAAAGTATTGCCACTTTGTGAGTGCTGCAGAAGCAGCACACTTATGCAGCTCCTGAGTATATGTAAAGTGCAAATGTCTTTGGGAATTAGATTGGCTCTGCTTTCATCCACAGGGAGGCAGAGGCAGACCAGGACTAGCACTCAGAAGAAATCTTGTGCTGCAAATACAAAAGGTTTGTGCAAAAGAGTCATGAAGAAGGGCTTTAGAGCCATCACCCATGAATAAAGGCAAGGCAGTTGCTGAAGAAAGAGGAAGAATTTACAGTTTTTATATTGCCTTGTGGAAAACATGTTGTGAGATGACTGTTTTAAAACAGAAGACCCTTTTAGCAGTCTTAAGAAGCTAGGGGAATATTTTAAGGAAGGCAAGCCTTCTAAAACCTTGAGATCTGCGGGAGAGGCCCTTCTCCGGGAACCCTCCGTGAAAGAAATTAGGAGGGTAGGTACTCGGAGGAGGGCTTTCTCTGCGGTGGCGCCCAATCTATGGAATGCGCTCCCCAGAGAGGTCCGCCTGGTGCCGTCGTTATTTGTTTTTCGGCGCCAGGTGAAGACCTTTTTATTTAAGCGTCATTTTAATTGTTAACAATATTAGCTTATTTATCTGGCCAGGGCGACTTCTTTTATATTGTTATTTATTTTATATTGCTAATTTTATATTGTTATTTTTGTATTTTATTGTATTTTATTTTGTGTTGTGAGCCGCCCCGAAGCTTCGGCAAGGGGCAGCATAGAAATGTTTTAATAAATAAATAAATAATAAAACATAGCAAAAAGCAACAATGTTGTGGGGCATGTATCAGCTACCAGAAGAGGCTACAAGAAGACAAACTTTCCTCTTTCTCACTTGGTTTCTGAGCAAGGTTAAAATCCATGTTTTGAATCCTGGGATGACAAACTTTTCATTGTAATGCCAAGACTGATTGTTCAGCTGGGGGTAAATGAAACCTATAAGCATGGAAGGAGATTTCTTATCCATGTGAAGTTCAGGATTAGAATGGTCTTTATGTAAATGTATTGCCTTGCAGTTACCGATACATGCAGCTGTGTTTATTGTGTAGCTCAATGAGTTAAACATGCAGGAAAAAAGAAACAGATGTCAAATGATTCCTATTTCTGAGGCTACTATTTTACCCTTTATTAACAAGAAGTCAGTTTCTATTAGCCATATTGCCAAATATTGTTGATATACCCTAATTAGGCCCTAAATTCAGAAAAAGAATCCTGGAAACTGAAGGGTATGTTTTGCACTAGAACCAGAGGTGGCAGATTTCGGACAGCCTGGTTCTGCCAAGGTCCTTTCCCCCACCCCTAGTCCATGCATTTTATGGGATAGGGCAGGTAGAGAAAACTGCAAAGCTTGATTGGTAGTGCCAAATTTTCTTATAGTAGCCTAGTTGGTATTGTTTGTACCTAATTTGTAAGGCCTAGAATGTAGGCAAATATGTAAGACAAAAAGGGCAAAGCACTTTCTCCTGGAGTTCTTTCATGAACATAGAATTGGATTTCATCCAAATATCCAAGTATTGGTTGTTTGAACTGTGTGTTATTTCAAGTTTGTTCAAAAGGAGTTGGGACATTTTTGTACCTCTCTGCATGGACAAGTACCGTCATTGTTGACAAGGGATTGTTGTGCAACTTGATTCCCAAGTTTAGAATACCATTGACTGTAAACTCAACAGGAGAGACCCATTTTTCTTTAGACAAAATAAGTGGCAGGTTTGTAGAGCACCCTAATTTCAGCAAAAGTTCCTATTGTTGTTATCACCTTGCATTGGCTGAATCTATATCCAAGGTGAAACAGGACAGTCATCTGAGTGGGATGGTGTGACTTGGCATCCTGCACCAGCAGGAGGTTGAACCTGATGGCATTCTTGGCCCCTTCTAACCCTACTATCTGATGAATCTGTGGTACATTAAAGCAGAACCTTTAAGACTGGCCTAAAGAGACCTGTGCTAAGATAGATTTAAAATGGCAAGATACTTACTATCTTTTTCTCCAACTTCTTTCTCCGTTTCTTCCTCTGCCACTGTGCTTCTTCAGAGAATTCTGATGGCAGAGGGAAAAATATTCTGTTACTGCAAACTTTAATGAAGTGTGTGAGAGCCTTTCATTCACAAATTTAAGCTGCACTCCCTTAGAACCCAGATGAACTGTGCCATACCTTTCAGTTGAGATAGGGGATGTGTGTGAAATGCATCAGAGGAAGGATTCCCTTCCCTTCAGCCCTGGAAGAAAGGCCCATATCAAGTTCTTGATTGATGAAGTGATCAAAAGCCAAGACTGCATTGATGGTGGTGATGGAAGAGCTAGAAGCATCTAAGTTACAGTGGAAGAAACCTCTGGACCCACAGATAATAGGGTCAGAGGGAAGGGTGTATGTGCTAGCAACCTCTCCTGTGTAGAAAAAGCAGATTTCCACTGGAATAAATTCCTGGGTTCAGGCTCAAATTTTGCTACAACAACAAGATGTAAAGAGCTCAAAAAGCAGGCAAAGTGTTCTCCAGCGAGAGACAAGGAGACCCTACAACCTCAAGTTATAGACAACATAATCTTGAAGAATTGCCCAAAAGCCAAGTTAAATAATATTTGAACCAGACAACCCTCACCCATTCTGCACCTTATCTTACCATATAGTCTTACCTAAGTCTCTTGACCAAAAGAGATAATGATCTCAGAAAGCAAATCCATCATTGCAAGGGCCCTGACCCAGATGAGGATGACATTCTCAGAGACAAAACTGGTCAAAGGGGGTCTAGGAAGTAAAGGCAAGAAATGGCAAAAGAAGCGTGCAAGGCAGAAGTGGAATAGTTAACCCATTGGGTAAATCCAGAGAATCAGTTTGGGCCAAAATTGGCTACTGTCAGTCTGGTTCATGTGCACAGTGATGAGTTTGTTGATTCTTTTAAATCTGAATTATCTGGTTATGTTTCTTTAGATGTGCCAGCCAGGGCCAGAGCAGGTATTTCAAGAGCTGCACTACTACAGAATAGTAACGAAAAATAGTGATGGGAGGATTGTCAGGACAAAATGAGTGCAAGCTTTGCCATAATAAGGTAAAACACTGTAAGAACATTAGACTTAAGATGGGATTCCTAATTTGATCAAGAACCCATATTACAGGTCTTGCTTCCTATGTACACCCAGGAAAGTCTAATATCCTTGTCCTGAAAGGTGCTCCTTTGGAGGTACACTCTTTGATATGCTAATTGTTTACCTGTCCTGAAGGTTCTTCTCTTTGTTTTGTGTTCAACCCTATTGTTTTATTCTAATGTGTCTGTAGCATAGTCTTTTCTGTTCCCCTACCTGAACCCCCACCCCTCCTCCGAACTGATAGAGTATTAACACTTACAATTGTGTAGTAGAGAGAATATGTTGAGTGTTATCTTTACTCTAATGATCCTAAAATAGTTTTAGCATTTCTACAGAGATAAGGAAAAGCCATTTTAAGATGTTACACAATTATTTGTCCCTGTTCAAGGGGACTGAAATGAAGAACCTAGGGACACAATCAATGTTGAGAACGTGGCACAGAAGGTATTTTTTGTAAACTGTGGGCATGTATTAAATATTCAATTATATTGAAAAGTAGTAAAATATGTAACTATCAAAAAGAATTACCACTTTCACACTACCAATAATACCATTATATTGTTCCTTTGATTCACTGAAATACAATGCTGAATGAAAACAGGAATTAGTTTCTATTTTTATTACCACAGTAAAAATAAAAGTGGCTTGTAAATGAAGAAATGAAGAAAATCACAAGGGCCAAAGATAAAGGACTGGATGAACAAAATCGGATATATGGGAAAGCATACACATCTAGATTGCTCACTTTTAAGAGAGCAAAGAAAGGATTGTCAATGTAAGGCATTTTCTGGATTGTGCTCATTAATTTTCTGAGCATTTTAAAAAAATAGAACAATCAACATTTTAAACTTGTGAAAAAATTTCCTAACTGATATTCTTTGTATCTCATCTTGTTCAGCCTCTCTTCTCATTCTTGTCTGCTGTTCTGTTTTCCTACAGGGAAACATACAAATCACAGTTCTCAATCACAGAGAAATGCACAAATCACAGTCAAGAAAGTCCATTCTATCTTGGATTCTATCCAAGTGCAAGAGAAGTGTGTGTGGAGTGGAGAAATGCTAAGCTATTATTAGTCTCTCTGATTTTTGGCTAGGGAAAGAGAAGGTTTGCATTTACTCCATTTTCCGAGGCTAATTCCCTTATGCTTGTATGTATGGGAAGCCAGTAAAGACAACTAAACTATTCCTGGGTGAGCTACTTGGGTGAGAGATTTACTCTCTACTACCAGATGTTCTGGATAATGTTATCACCTGTCAACTGCCAGTGCAATTTAAATGTATAAACATTCAATTTAAATTTAAAAATTGGATTTTATTTTATTATTTTCTTAATCATTGCTTTATATCTATCCTGGTTTTGTGTGCCAGTATGGATGTGGGGGTGGGACTTGTTCTTGCTGGCAGTGTGTGTTAAACCCGCAGCAGGAGATCCCAAGCCTTTGGGCTGGGCAGGTGGGCAGGCGCCTCCTTTTCAGGTGCATTGCTTGGCATGATGATCCAGAGCGGAGCGCATGGGGCATCCCAGTGATGGATCCTTGGAATCCTTGCTGAGGGGCTGTTAGAAACACTCTTTCCTTTCCCTCGGAAGAGAAAAATAGTCGGGGCCAGCGGAGAGTTCTTCTTGAAACTTTATTGCAATAAAGGGGGCTGAGAGATTCTCCATATGTGCTGTGAATTGTCATACATCAAATCCCGCGAATAGAGCTTTCATATCACTTGGTGTCATTTCAAATAGAATCTTTTTGTAATCCCTTATTAAAGTGCCTGTACAAATTAATGCCAATATATTTTCTCTGTGAAAGGATGTAACATATTAGAAACTATAAAAAACAATGTAAAATACATTGAAAATATAACATTTCTTTAAATAAATGTGTATAATTTACAGCCTAAGCTCTGAAAGAGATATGTGCTTCATATCTGAAAACAGCAATAACAGCAAAGATTGATTCACACAGGGAAAAAATCTGGAATCCACAGTTGGACAATCCCTGTATTAGAATCAACCAAAATTCCATTTATTTAAGTTATCAGGACAATCCAGTGTAAGAAATTACTTCTATACTTCCTCTCTCAATACAGAAAAAGTAACTCTTTCCAATGAATCTGTATTTCTAATGGGGTGGAGGATTCCCATTATCCTTAAACAAACAAAAAAGGGATAAGTCAATTTCAGGGAGCCAATAAATGAGCTGCTTTTGTTTAACGCTAATTTAAAAGGTGGTATCTCTATCTCTTTTCCTTCCAACACTATACAATTAAAATTCTTTTAGCTATTAATAGGCCAATGATCATCTCAGTCTCTGATTTTGTTCTAAGTTCCTGAGCAGTGTAATAACAGAAGGTAGCTCAGTGAGACTTACTTCCAGGTAAGTGAATAGGATTGCAGAAGAAATTCCTATAGAACTAAAAACTTCTCTCACTTGGCCAAAATGCATATTGGTGTTTTGGCATGCACTACTCCTTTGGAAAACTTTCAGTGAAAAATTTTCAGTGGTGGTACATTGAATTGCTATCAGTACTCATGGCTCAGATGATGCATATGTCACATGCATGAAGATGGGCAGAGGACTGCCATCATCCCCCACAAAACACCCGCAGCCAAATAAAGGAAGGCCAGAAAAGAAAGGGGACTGCTACCTCAAGATGTTCCTGTAACTGAAAGCTGGCAAGGATTCCCCACTCCCCCGGCCACCTGGGCCAAATCCTGCCCAGAAAGTTCCTTGTCCCAGAACCCTGGACTAGTCACTGATTCAGCACACAAGTTTTGGGGGAAACAAACAACTTTTATACAGATGTGGAGGGAGTAAAACGCAGAATCTAAAAAGGATAAAAACAGGAAGGGGGGAAGGGGGGAGGAAAGGGGAAATGGACAGCAGCAACAGCAAGCCTCAGCCAACCAAGAACCCCCTGTTGGCCCACTTGGACAATAAAATAACAAACAGCTTCTTCTATCCTAGGCTATACACAGCCACACTACCTTCAAACAGCACAAGATATGCAGGTGTCACAGTACTCTTGGGCTGGGAATCACAGCAGGACAGAACCTCCCAAGAGAGGAACAAAAGGCTGCTCTGTCCTCTGTCCCTGAGGCCAGCCATTTACTCCAGATGCCAGTCCTTACTCCCAGCTGTTATCACTGGTGTCCTTGAGGCCAATTCTGGTAGTTCTCACCTCCTTAACACAACAGGGGAGAGGAGGTCTCCCCAAGGCCGATTTCCTCTAGGTCAGCAGCTGGTATTTCCAGCATTTTGCCAGTTACTAGATTAGTCCTTCCTTAGCCTTCAAGAGCCTGGAAAGCTGGTTCACGCTACTGTTCCTATGAAGAGATGGTACCACCACCAGCTTTCAGCAGTCACATTTGGAACAGCTGGCACTTGGGGATGTGTATTGCGCTTGCCTGCTTTGGGAGCAGATGCACCCTGCAGTGCTGTCTCCTACTTCTCTCCAGGTTGCTAATCTGACTGCCTTTTTAATTGCCTACTTCTCTCTCTCTACATGCCATGTATATTATGTGGAATTAAATGGTATGGCCACGCCCCCTGACTTTAAAAATGGCACCCATTTGCTACAGATGTCGTAGTCTAAAAGCGTGTCACACACTCTCTCCTCACACCCCAAATGTTCATGCTAGTGTACCAGGATTAGTAGCAATGCATCCATATCTGTTCTCACATGAACCTGCCATTTTGGTATGATCATAATCAGAGCCTTTTTTCTTAGGTGGTTAGCAATGTGGGAAAAAGTCTTTTCTGTAGTGAGTCAGCTTGAAAACAAATATAAATGATAGAGCAGAGCATGCAAAATTAAAAGAAGCAACACAACATCTGTTTAAGTTATGATTTTTTCTTCCTCTGTAGGATTAGAGTAAGCCAGGATGGACAATTTCTACATTATGTCTTCCCATATCAGTTCCTGGATTCCCCAGAGTGGGAATCATTGCGGCCTTCTGAAGAGGGAACATTTCAGGTAATCTTGCAAAACATGGAGGGCATGTCATGAGCAGAGCCGGCTGGAGCCAAGGGTCAGACTAGATGGCCCAGGAGACACCTTCTGACTCGCTCTGTTTCTATGTTTTTATTTACTGGTAATTTTATGTACCTCTGCCCCCCACCCCATCCCCACAACTAGAGACCAAGGATCAAAGAATTGCTCAAGCAGTTTTGCTTGCAATGGGGTTCTGTCTTGGTGTGCCAGACCAATCACACACAACAAGGGAGTAAAAGTGAAAAAAATACTTATTTTGCAAAATAAAGGTCCTGCACCTCATGGTCACAGAGAGCCCCATTCAAACTTTTCACATCATTTTTATACTTTCCCACACAAAGGATGTCAGAAGCTCTGCTTTGGTTGGCTACATAGCAAGCTACTTTTGAAAGTAAGAAGACCTTCATGGTCATAATAATAACAGGGAGGTTCTCTGTTCTAAGAAAAAGCGATGAAAATTGGACAGGCCTAAAGGAACTAGAAATGGGCAAGCCAAGGCTTAGAATTCAATGCTGAGGTGCCCTGGGCTTTGGCTTCCATTCCATAGTCTTATTTGTGAGATTTAAAATGACAGGTATTTCAGGGGAACACTAGAAATAACAACAGCCGTATGGTAATTATTTACGGATTTGTGATTTGTTTCAAATTAAAGTAACAGTAATTTTATCATTAGAACCACCCATTGGAATATGGAGCTTTAATTCAGTTTTGCCCTGTTCAAATCCCAGTAAAATACTGTCCCTCTGATGACCCAAATACAATATCTATATAAATATTTTGAGTGACAGATGTCATACCATATCTGAAACCTTTCAAAAAGGAGGTGACACCACAGGAGTGTGTTCAATGGGGAAAAGTCTGTGCTGAGAGATGGAGTGTTCACTGTACTCAACTGTAATGTGATGTTTGCAGGAAGCTTTAAAAGAGAACACAGGATGATAGATGGTAGAAAATGGTAAATATTAATCCTGTATGTCCAGCAGCTGTCTCTGAGATGAATACCTTCATGAAATAGGTCTTAGCTAGTTTTTTGATGCATTTCTTCTTCAAACTGATAGGACCAGCTTTTGTATATTGCTTTATACTTTCTATACTGCTTTGTAGCTGGTTTCACATATGCTTTAGCTTCAGTCTCAGCTAGACATGTTTGTTATGACAGAAACACATGTTCTTTCCTTCCCTGCAACCAAAAACAGCCATGGAAAGTTTTCAAAGATGGAAAGGCTGCTTAGTCCTTTGTCCTTTAGCTATTTTTAAATACAAATATAGAGGGGAAAGCACCTGAATTTTTCTTATGTGGATAGAAGCACCTCTTTGTTTCAAGAGGATTGGTTTAAGCAACATTGGAGAAAAGAGACTCTTGTGATAGCATGCCACTTGCCCGATTTGGCCTTCATAATGTGAACTGGCAGAAATTTTCAAGAAGAATATTATTCAAGTTTGATGTGCTATCAAGGAAACACACCCTGTGTTACCAGGAGTACTAAATAAAAATGTCAAATAGTTGCATTAACTCCATGTTCAGAGCCTAGTATTTTGGCTCCAAAAAATCTGTTTTGTCTAAAAATTGACCACTAACTAGTGATAAGTACTGTCTATATTTGGTTGCTATCTCTAATAATTCTTTTTTTTTCTTGCTTGCTTCTCTAAAACTCCATGGAAATTTGCAAAGGGTTATTTACATTTTGACTGCTTTCTTTTCTTCAGCTAGGTTCCATAGTTTCTATTGTTCTCATTTCCGTATTGGCCACTTCTCCTTTCTCAGGCCTTCACACGTCTCTCACATGCTGCTTTATCTTTTCCAATTATCCTCCTTCACCTCCTTTGTAGATATGACCAAATAATCTGAGATCCTGTCTAAATGCAGCTTATATGTCTATTCTTTCTATTTTGTAATAAATTAAATATTCAGTAACTATAAAATATTCAGTAACTATAAACTGGCTCATTGCCTCATTTCTAATTGCCTTTCTTCAAAATTCCAGTTCTTTGTCCTGGTGCAATATAGTGATGACATGTATCACTTGAGTAACAGGTAAATTTGTGTATTGTAGAGACGCAGACCTGAGAAAGAATTTCTTTTTCTTATTACATTTAACTGTATGGAAAACAACAACAATTAGCTTTTATTTGATTGTAACAAGTTTACTTGAACTTACCATAATTTTTTTAAGCTCACTGACTGGAACATGAAGGCTGTAAATGGGATTTCTGTTCTTTGGAATCTGCCAAGCCTGCTTCTATGAAATTTCGTATTATGGCCCCACTGTGTACTACAACCAAAGCAGCTCCTGGCAATGCTGCAGATTAAATATCAGATTCAAGGACACAGCATATCACTCGTCCGTGTTCTGTTTCTCAAAGCATCATTCCTTGGTCCTTGGCCAAGGAGACCCCTGGATGCAGGAAAGCTCCCAGAATATGTTGGATCAACTCTTGCCATCATCTCCATGCCATTGTCTCATTTACCCACTCCAAAGACTGAAATGTGGTATATTCTCACATAGTCAAGCTGCATACAACTAGGAAAACAAAATCGTTTTCTCTCTCATCAGACTTTTAAAAATTCCAGACTATCTGCAGAAACAGAGGGAGCTCCGCTGTGAATGATTTCAGATAATATTCTTATCTTTGCCTGACCCCCTTCAGGGGTAAAATCTATGGCCATGCTATTTCCTTTGTATTGGAAGACATTGGTATATCATAGTGCTTTTGATATTTGTTCTATTTACAGTAGAGCATAATGGAAGTAGAAGCAAGCAGGGCAGCTGCTAAACATATGTTGGGTGTTCAGTGAGCCGGTTTTTCAGTCCCCAAGACTGTAGTCCAGCTTTAGCTAAATGCCTTTTAAAGCTCTGCTCTCTGCCAGCCTCTCTTAGGGCCAATATGTGAAATACTCCTATGATTAGCAACTAATGAGAGAGAGAGAGAGAGAGAGAGAGAGAGAGAGAGAGAGAGAGAGAGAGAGAGAGAGAGAGAGAGAGAGACCCATGAAATGAGAGAGCCTTTGCAGTGTAGTGGCTGGAGTGGCTAGTGGGTTGAACTGGGGACCCCAGAGGTATGGGTTCTAATTTCTGCTTGACCCTGAAACTCCCTGGGTGATTTTGGGTCAGTCACTCATTCTCAGCCTAACAACCTCACAGGGTTGTTGTGAGAATAAATTAGAGTGCAGGACTAAGTAAGTTCCCCTGGGTTCCGCACTAGAGGGAGTATAGATGCGCGCGCGCGCGCGCGCGCGCGCTCTCTCTCTCTCTCTCTCTCTCTCTCTCTCTCTCTATATATATATATATATATATATATGAGAGAATGAGAGAGTTCAATCCAGACTGGGATCCTGACTCCTGAGTCTATTTTCTCTCTCCTTTCAAGCAGATCAGGCCAAAGGCTTTCTAGCTAGAAGTCTCTGTTACATTAAAGTACAAATGAAGACTATCACAAAAGTCAGTAACAAAAGAGCAAGCAAAGATAGAATACTGGCCACCTCTACCATGGCTTGTTGTTATGCGTGAATGCAGCCAATGTCTGACAGTGTATGCATATATGAAGTTTCAAAAGTTGTTTGAAACCACACCTTCACTGAATGAAGCAAAGCAGCTTTTCATTGTGACCTTTTGCTGCTCTAGTGTGATTTACAAATCTTTATATTGCCTTTTCAAATAGTACAAATAATTGTTAAGTCATCAGGTATTAACCTCTCCCTAAGCAGCCATTTTAAAGGAATTTTCCTCTGTGATCTGATGCAGGGTCTGGTGATCTGAATCAAACAGATAAGATCAACAACCTTTTTCAGGCAGGATTGGCAACCATGATGTAGGCTTGCATTATTAATGTTACAGTCTCAATTGGATGTGACTCTTCCAAGACTAAAGAAAATCTGTCGTGTAAGTTCATTTGGAACAGATGTTTATGCTGATCTTCTCTAAAAGCCGAACAAATTAAGAAATGCATGCTTATATCAGCCTCTCCAACTTGGCGCTCTCCAGATATGTTGGACTGAAACTCCCAGCATCCCCCAGCCAGCCATGAAGTTGTGGTCTGACACATTTGGAGAGCACCAGGTTGAGGAAGTCTGGCTCATATAATGTGTTCTCCCCTAAATCTTTTTCAGGCACATGTATTGCAAAGGTCCTTTCTCAAAAATATTGTATTCTTGCACAAACAGTAAATGAAGATTTTAAAATGGCATGATTGTCTCTCATGAATTTGGAATCTTCATACAGTTTTCTACGAAGAATGGTGGCACAGTGGTACTTCAGGCAGCATGGTGGTTTTGTTATGTTAAGGCACAAATGTCTGAGCTGGTCACCACTCTCTGCTTTTTCTCTTGGCAGGTAACACTGACAGCAGAGACTGACTGCAGCTTCATTACTTGGCAAAGGAAGAAGCTCTACTCACTTCTGGCAAAGGAACGCTACATTGCCCGCCTCTTTTCAGTCCTCCTTGGCTATGACATCTCAGAGAAGCTGTATGCCCTGAATGAAAAGCTCTTTGCTAAGTTTGGCTTGCGATTTGACATCCGTTTGCCCAGTCTCTATCATGTCTTAGGATCCACCTCTTCAGATACAGAGGTCGAGAAAGAACCAGGGGAAAATAAAGAGCTACCAGCACCTCCATGCAAGTCACCCACATTTGTCCAGACAGCTCCAGTGGCCCCTTGCACTGTGGTTCCTCCTGCCCATCCCAGGATGCCTCGGCCTGACAGTGACCTGTCTGGTGAGGACTCTACCAGTCTTGTATTGGAAGATTTTGCTGAGTTGACAGGGTCTTTTATGGACTATGTGAGCGAAGGGGAATATATGAAGTGAGGGCACCTCTAACATGGGCACACATCACCCTGTGTAAGTAAGTACTTGTTGCTCCTTTCGAAGGAAACCCAACTGTGTGTGCTGGGAGGTAGTGGCTAATGTATCCAGCATGCTGCTTTTCTTTAAAGGGTGTGAGGGCTGCAGCATCAACCGTAGTCACTTGCTTCAAAAGGCTGCCTTGAGTTCATGGTGTAAGTAGTGCAAATCCGGGTCGTTTCAAGTGTGAGGTCAGGCTTGCCAGGACATTATGCCTCCTAAAACTAGATAGTTGTGATAATTCAGTAAGGGAAGGAAGTTCAGAGCCTCATGCTGAGTTGGAAAGTTCTGCTCTGTCAAATGGGTTGAGGATATATTGGTTGCAGCAAGATATCGTAGGCTACAGGGGAGATTACCAGGATCATACAAATCCTGTCAGCTGGCAATACCAGACAACTTACAAGTAACAGAGACAGCTTGTGTTCTGTATTTCTCCATTTCCATACAAAATATGGATAATGAAGTCTGAGATGAAAACCAAGGGTTTCCTAGATCAGAACAAACCAGAACTTTCCCTGAAAGTAGAAATGACAATTCTGAGGCTGTCATACTTTAGCTACATTCTGAGAAGGGGAGACTCACTACAGAAGACAGTCATACTAGGGAAAGTCAAAGGAAGAAGAAGAGGAAGAGGAAGAACATGGATGAGATGGATTGACTCCATCAACAACTCCATGTCTTGAGTTGTGCAGGATTGCCAGATTTCTAGCAGTCCAGAGTCATAGAAGGTCCTGGTGATCAATTGCCAATTCTTGAAAAATGATAGCGATAGTGGTACTAATATAGAATGAGGACAAAGCTAAGTGGCAAACAGTCAGAGAGAAGGGGCAGAATTCCTATTGCCTTGATCACAACAAAGCATCTTGTAGAGATCCCTGCCTTGGATATTACTGATTTTAATACCTTTAGTCCAGGTTGCATTTATACCATAGTGCTCAAGTGGATAGTAGCAATCCAGTTCTCAGCTCTGACTAATGAAGTTCATTTCAGTCTGATTTGCAACTTGGTTCTGGAACTTGTCAGGAGCCTTGGCTGCTCTTGGGGATATGCTGGGAAACAGAGTAGGTGCTCGTTAGTTCTAGATCTCTCAGTGCTTTTTGAGACCATCAATTAGGGTGTCCCCCTGGATTGCCCTGCTGAGATAGGATTGGAGATCTCTGTTTTATATGGTCCTGATCCTTCCTGAATGGATAAATCCTTGTGAGCCTGGTGCTCTTCCACAACAGGGAGCTGCACGGGCTCAACTTGTTGTCCATGGCACTGAAGAGCTGCTGGTGAGGATTTCTGGAGGTCTGGGGTGTTGTAACAGATGAATGACATCCAGGCTTTATTGCTTCTCTCCATTGAACTTTAGAGAGGCTGTGGAAGAGTTAAAATACTAGAATTAGTGATGGGGTAGACAGGGTCAAATACTTACTTTAGACCAGGGAGAGAGTCACTGTTGCTTAATTAAGGAAAACTAATTACCCTTGATTTCCCCTAGTGTAGAAAGGAGTGGGCTGGGATGGGGAACTCTTAATTAGAGTTCTTGCTGCTGGAAATAAACAAACAAATGCAGCCCTGGGGCTTTCACAAGAAATAACCTGTATAACTTTTTTTTTTCTCTTTGGATGTGACAAAGGGCACAGGAAGAGTGAAGTGAGCCTGAGTGTGAAGCAAAGGAGCTCTCTTACTCTGGTTAAATACAAATTTGCAGAAAGGAACTTAGATAATTTTCTCCCTCCACATGGAAGCAATGGAGGTCTCGTGTGTGTAGCCCTTGTGGCTGGGAATGTAGTTGGTAACATAGGAGTCTGTCAGGGAGTAAAATGAGCAGAGCTTGTCGGTGTCACAGACTAAGTGACCAATGCGACTGCTCCTGGTTGAAGTCCAAGGGAATGGTGAAGTCAGAGAAGCCCTGCTCATTGCTGATGGTGATCATCTGCATGACATGCATGAGTTGGGGCTTGGTCCTGAGGAAAACCTAATGAGGGGGCTGGAAGAAGGCCCTGGTGTCCGAGAGTGTGATGTACTCTTGGATGCACTCCAACTTCAGCTTCTTGGCCAAGATGGGGCAGGTCATTCCACATCATCTCAGGCTACAATGGGATGAGCCCACCAAAGGGATTGTTGGTGTGTCTGACAACATCAAGGAGCATGTGATCACCTGGCATGGAGTTCCTGGCATCCAGGGCAGCATGACGCATATGCATGAATATCCCCCACCCTGTGCTCCCCAGATGTCCTCCTTGAGAAGATGCATTATGGCCTTGCAATACGAATTTCCCATTGGTATCCTGCATGGGAAAGCTGCAGGGTTGAAATCTCCAAGCTGTATGCACATGCGGAAGCCTAAGTTGGCAGACATGGTCCTCTCACTTTCGGTACAGCTTCCCACATCTGATGCCTGTTGGTGTCAGTGCTGTTGACACTTGGCCTTATGGGGGAGCAGTGGCATGTCTGAAGCAGCCACTCCCATGCCTTGGCCTCCTGGTACTAAGGCTGGTCTGACATGCATCACTTTGCTTCACAGAAATTGCCCAACGTGACACCTGCTGGCCATACAGCAGCTACCCTCTCAACCCAGGTAGTCGGCAGGCTGTATGAGCTTGCTGTCTTTGTGCTGGAGGAAGAAGTAAGTGACAGCATTGCTACTGCTGCAAGGCAGGATGGAGTGGCCCCATAGCATAAGCACAAGGAAGGGCTGGCTGACCTCAGGCCTTCAGGGCTGGGCTGAGCAACCAAGCCTAGATGCTCAGTGAGGATCAGCAGCTCCCACAGTGTAGAAGGCAGGAAGCCTCAGTGCATGGAGCTCAGAATGCAGGGAAACCTGGGCTGCTCCTTGTCCAGGATGCGCTCTCCTCCCAGTGGGTTGGTGTTGATGCACACACCCAGGTTGCTGGTGTGTGGGATTTTGACCTGGGTGCCACGCAACCCAATGCCTGAAGAATTAGGTGAGGGTTACATTTTCCTCTAAAATGACTTACAGCTTGGTGAAGTTCTTGGATCTGACCACACTCTTAGATGCCGATACAGTAGCAGTGATCAGCAAAGGCCTGTACGACTGGTGCTCTGTTTCCCGCATAAACAGACATGGCCTTTATGACATCCAGATTATACTACCATAACTTCTGGGGTTATTCATGCAACACAACATTCACCCAGCAATAAGGCTTGATGCATTGGTTGTTTTGTGTAGCACTCATGACAAGCCTGGTGAAGAGTCAGACTCACTGTGGTACTTGGCTCCCTCCCTCTTATTCCCCCAGGTGGTATCTCAGGGGAAGCTTTTTGGAGTTTAGAGTTTAAAGGGAAATGGAGCTGAACATGAAACCCCATTTCCCTTAAAAAGGGGTGTGAGGTGTATTGTTGCACTTTTCTAAGCTCCCAGAACAAAAGGCAAATGTTTTTCTCCCTTGGATGAACAAAAGGGAAGAAAGTAGAATGAGAAGACTCTTGCCAGCAGAGGGGTAGTGTTAGCATAATACAGCCCCTTGGCAAAAGATCCCTCATGCCTTTGTTTTCAATGGGTACCTCACCTTCTACTGAAGACAAGTAGGGGAAAGGATTTCCTGTCTCAGGGGCTCCCTCTTGTGAAGGGGCAGTAGGCAGGCAGCCCCTCTGGGCATTACCATCCTCTGTGTTCCCGCATTGTCATAGAATCATAGAACAGTAGAGTTGGAAGGGGCCATGAAGGCCATTGTGTCCAACCCCCTGCTATTGCAGGACACCAACTTATACCACCCCACTCAGATGGCTGTCCAATTTCTTTCTGGATGTCTCTAGTGTGGGAGAGCCCCCCACCTCTCTAGGCAGCTGGTTCCACTGTCATATTGCTCTGATGGTGAGGAAGCTTTTCCTGATGTCCAGCCTGAATCTGGGTTGTCGCAGCTTGAATTGATTATTCTGTGTCCTACACTCTGGTATCAGCAGGAAGAGCAAGAGTCCTTCATAAGGGAGCAATTGGGCTCTTTTGCCCAACCTTTCATTGGCTCAGGGAAGGGTCAGACTGCTTCCCTCCACTTTTTAAAGGGTAATGGAATTTGACAGCTTCGTTTCCCATTTTAAAAAGTTGGCTCTCACCCACGGTGAGTCATGCTGTCCAACTCTGGATGAGCCAACAAGCCACCATGGGTGACAACAAGCTACAAGTAGGAACTGCAGAGTAGCTTGTTGGGGGGGAAAAACAAGGTGTCCTTAATGAAGTGGTCCATAGTCACATGACAGAAGAACTTGCCAACAACAACAAACCTTGGTGGTTTGCTCTGTTGTCCAAGCCCAGTCACCCTCTATGTGGCTGCCTTTGAAGGGCATCCCAGAACTCTTCCAGAACATGTCTGAGTTCAATGAACTGGTTTTGAGGCTGAAGCCCTAAATAGTCTAAGGCCGTGAGACAGATGAGGGACAACCTTCTTCCATGTAAAGCTACAGAAGCCCTGCTCTGCTCTCTATATTATTGAAAGTGCAGTGGACATAGCCTCTTCAGTCATGGCACCAACACCATGGAATTCCTTTCTCCTCAAGGCTTGCTTTGAGATGGCAGATAAAACCATTCTTTTTCCCAGATGTTGCATACAGGGTTTTGCAGTGTTGCATATTGGGTTTTGTAGGTTATTAATTGCATTTTATTTATGCTAATTCTAATTGTTTTTCAAAATTATGTTGTAAGCCTACTTGTAGACTGGTGGGTCAAAAAGCAGGGTATACATATTTTACAATATATATTATATGGGATATATGCAAAACAGTATTATGTTGTGTTAGCTTTTATTGCACAGCCTCCTTTGCCAAACTCTCCATGCCCAAAGAATTTCAGGAGTGAAAAGAAAAGGACATATTCCTAAACCTTACTTCTTCAGGAAATCCAGATTTCTTTCTCAATTTACAGATAGAATATGTGTGCCTTTGCAAATAGGGCTATAGAAGAGGCAATGAAGCTTAATCAACAGTCCCATTTTAGGAACCATTTTACAGTTTTAAAGTCACTAGCTAGCATTTTAAACTCTGTTTGCCCCAGATCCAGTGACTTCTGCAAGGTGTCAAGAACACTGAGAATATTACATTATGCTTATGTGTTAAGTACATGGATGGTTTGCTAAGTGAAGTCCTGACCTGAGCATTTCCTTCTGATTATCTGCAAAGGAAAGGATAAGGACTTTGCAAACCAGAAAGAGGAAAACAATAACTTGGTGTGTGGGTCCCACCAGAACAGAGGGTTCTAGAACTGGGCATGCAAGTATGAACTAATTGCTACAATAAGTATAACAATATGTTTTTCTTTCCTCCAGTTTCTGAACACCCCTTGAGAACTAATCGCCAGGCTCTTGCAAAAGGACGAGCTCCTCTGGCTCCTACTCAGACTCCAGAACTTTAGAGTAAACAACAATGCAAACCTGCCCACAGACCAACTCCTGATCTGAATGCGGCTCATCGCTTCTGCTAGTCCCAGTGTGAAGACAAGACACCTGTGTAGTAAATGCATGACACTGAAATGTGATTGGGGACACGTCACATGATTTGTTGATCTGCAGTGACACCAGTGCCTGTATTCTTGAACACTTACCACATGGTTCTGTTATTGGGTGCATTAAACAACTTGGAAAGACAGTCATAGAGCTCATTTGTGGAACTTGCCCTCTTTCTGTTAGTTGTGTTTTCTTACAGCTCTACAGCAGGAGGAAATAGGCCTTCTGCTCATGCCTCTTCTGCTTTGGCTGTCAAAGTGTGCCTGTGAAATGCTGCCTAGTTTAAACAAGGTCCTGTGGGAGTGGTAGAAAGCAGAAAGACCTGAACCAAAGCAGGAAGCAGCAAAGGGAAAACCCTCAGCAGCTCCAGGACTGCATTCCCTCACAGCTGATCTTTCAGGGCTGCCTGCCAGTAGTGGATAAGTTTACTTTCATCCCATGCAGACAGCTAGACTCTCCCTCCCACACACACTCATACAGAGCACTTGCGCTTAAACACAGCCCCTTGTTTAAGACCAGAGCTTTTCTGAAGCCAGATTACAGTTGGGATCCTTGTGGAGGATCCAGGGTACTGTGTGGGCAAGGGATAACATGACTTTTCCAGCTGCAGTCAGAGCTGTGCGCTTATGCAGCTCTGAACAACCCCTACTCCACAATAAAATAATGTAAGAAATGTACACTAATCTCATGCTTTTAAAAAGTGGCAAACCAGCGTCAGCTGCTATGATGTGCCTCTTGTGCATTTTGAAATTGTGTCAATCAGTTGATATTTATTATGCTCAAATTGTATATTCAGGTTAAAATAACAGTACAGATAACAGCAACGTACAATTTCTCCAGTTTAGTCAATGCAGTCAAAATATGGTGCCCAATGCTGTCTATTCCTATTTAAGAAGAATTCAAGCAGGAATAAGTACAAAGAAGAGATACAGTCTTATTCTAATTTATTTGGAATTAAACCCCACAAAGTTCAGCTGTGTTTTTTCCTCAAGTAAATGTGTATTGCCTAAAATGGTCACACTTTGGGCCAGGCTGTGAACTGGACTGTCTGGATTGATTGGAAGCCTACAAATGAGATCTGGAACAAACTGCTGCACTGGAAAGATCCTATCCAACCATGCCACTTCCTGCATTTTCCATTCCTCTCCCCATCCCCTCAGGAGAGAAATTCCCCAGGTATTCCAATGCTAATTCAGTGGAACCAAATGTTGACCCAATCCAATGCTAGTTTAGACAGACAACTGGGGATGGAGGGTGGGGAGAAAGGAGTGGACTGCTGGAAAGGGAGGCACCCATGTAGATAGACCAAATGTGTAGACAGAACCATTACAGCCACTGGAAAATGTGTTCCTGCTTCTCTCTGACAATTGCATTTATATTTACACACACAAACACACACACACAGAGTTCCCTAGGACAGATCAAACTCACTCCATTTTGGATTTTCCCCTTCCTTGTTTGGGTCATTCTATAAGTTTATGGCTCAGTTGGTGACTATATGGAGGTCTCTGTACAATCCCATTTCAAAATAACTTCTCAGCATGAACTAGGAACACACTTTCTCATTGATGTCAGATTTCTGTGTCAGCTGCATATGCGTGGTCTGCATTCTTCTTTAGGGATTCCACATGCCTTAGGGTCCCCCACTGCAAAGATACTTCGAGCTTCTGCCACCTCCTTCTTGACTACATAAAGATCCACACTGCAAATGAATGTACCTTTTGAATATAGGATATGTACTGGAGTTATCTTAGCTCCTGGCCCTTTCATTCTTACAGGACTGTAATTCTGAAACAAACCTTGCTGGTGTCAAGAAACAGTGAATGCAGATATGCTGGGGGTGTACAATCAAAAGAACATTTACAGTTTATTCAGACATACAGGGAAAAAATTATATGCAGCATGTAGGTAGCCCTCAAAGGAACTACAAAGATGGATTCTGTACAAGATGCTTTTATAACCTATCAGTTACAAACACAATTTGAGGAAGCAGGGCTCTCATAGGCAGTTTGCTACAGGCAGTTGCAAATAAAAACAAAAGGCTTGAATGGGTTAAGGCAACCCAAAAGGAAGAAATTTCAAGACAGGCATACATTAGCATATCTAAGGCATACAAGGGAAGAAAGACTTGTAACATGGCTTCCAGATCAGATCAGGATCCCCTCCTGAGTCTAAAGCTGTTCTTACAATTTTAGGCTTTTGTCAGTCATATTATGGCAGAGCTTTTGCTCATTTTTTTGCTGGCTGTAGGATGTACTCCTCTAAATACTTGATCTTCAAGAGGTAAGCCATGAATAGTCCTTAGTTATCAAATGCACTAGAAAGGATGTGTCTGTGTGTGTGTGTGTGTTTATAGCAAAAATGAGGTCTTGAATATCTTTGCGTGTCTGTTGAGAAGTTGTTTATGGAAACACAGAAACAATGAAAATGATAAGAGGACTTGGCAGATTCTGTGAATGCCATTTACTCTTCAAGAAGACTTCATAATTATGAACTCCCCATCAACCAACCATTCTTTTCATTCAGTCAACATAAAAATGTTGCAGAGTGAGGTGCTTCTGTGTTCCATCCACTTGATTTCATACGTCTTCTCCTGGTTTTCTTCTTTAACATCCCTCCGCTTATGTCAGAATTCTTTACCCATTAAGCAAACTCAGTCCTTATTGGACAGCTTTGGGCTTTACCCCCTTTTGGACCCCCCCCCCTGCTTTCATTGATCTATATAAGGAGTTCTCTGGTCCACCCCAAGGGCATTTTAGAGCCTCTCAGTGTGATCCAAGTATTTACCTTTTTATTCTGTGTGATGGCTTTCTCTACCTACTGGTATATATGCAGGTTGCATACCTGTAACTGTAGGTCTTTGAGTGATCATCTGTGCATTCACACACATGGGTGATCATTATATAAATATATACATATGAGACAAGTAGTAGACCTGACTTCTCACCCATGCCCTGTCATACAGCGCTCATTCAACAATATATGGAGACAGGTGCATTGAGAGAATAGTTCATTAAGTTGCAGTTGTCTATACTCTGCAAATACATTTGTCCAATAATGTATGAGTCCAATATCATGCATGTATCAGTGGTTGAGTGCACTAGTGAGAAGTCACTGGGTGAAGGGATGTCAGTGCAAGAAGGAAGACAGCACAGCTCTCCCAAAGGAAGTCTTTTCCAGCTCTCATGTCTAGTTTGTAATGTTGAACACATGTTGACAGTTTAGACCATGTTGCTTCTCTGCAGAGGTCCTCAGTCGGGATGCCCAAGGGCCATAGATGTAGAGACAGCTCTCAGTGAATGAGCCCGAGGTTTGTCAGGTAAGCCTAAAGAAGATAATTCATAACCCAGCTTAATGGTATTTACAATCCAATGTGCCAAGCTCTGAGGGCTCACCAAGTCCCCACTGCAATAGTCAGCATATTTAATAAACAGACATTTTGTCTATTTGATTCCATTCAGGATTGATAGAACACTAGTGCCTGCGAACGTCAAGAGTATGTAAAGCCCTTTCAATGTCCATAGAGGGTGATGGATAAAAGGCAGGAAGAACAACTTTCTGATTTATATGGAATGACAAAGGGACCTTGGGTGGAAAGGAGATGCCTGTACAGAGGACATTTTTTTCTCTATGGAAGCTTAAATACCTGCAATGCACAAAGCTCACTCGCTCAATAGGCTGAAGTGATTGCTACAAGGAAGGAAACTTTCCGAGCCTCTTGGATTCAATTCTGTCCAGACCAAAGAGGACACCTGTATGGTAAAATCATTATGGAGTAGAAGAATAGTCTCCTTCAGAACATAGGCAGTTGTAATAGATCGATGTTCCATCAGGTTGGTACTCTCTGCAGTCCAAGGGCATACAGTTAGAATGGTTAGAATATTCTCCAGGCCATCAGTTGGAGTGTTTGCACATTGGGATGGAAAATTTTCCCTAGTGCCTGTGACAAAAGGTCAGGATCTTTTGAAGAGGTTTGTACATCTCATTGGAGAGTCTCAGGACTGATGGAAACCAGGGTTGTCTTGGCCACCAGGGAGTAATTGGAATAACTCATGTCCTTTCTATTCTCATCTTGGGTATTGTTCTTGCAATGAGTGGGAACAGCAGAAAATGTAGAATAGAGTCCCAGTCCAAGATTGTAGAAAGGCATCTGCCTCTGAAGCATGACTAATTTCATCTCTCAAACAGTATGGTCTACAGACTGCATTCGTTTGTGTGGAAAACAAGTCCACCGAAGATGTGCCCCAGGCTCTGAAAAGGTCCTTGAGAACTTGTGAGTTGAGTTCCCACTTGTGTACTTGATGAAGGGAATGACTCAGGGAATCTGCAGTGACATTGCCTGTGCTGGCCATATGGATGGCCACTAGTGTGATTTCATGACTTGTGCACCATTCCCATATCCGTAGTGCTAATCTTGCCAAGGATGGCGATTTTGTTCCACCCTGCTTTTTTACATAGAAAACTGCAGTCATATTGTCCGAGACAACTTGGACATGTCTGCCAGATAGCACTTTTTGGAATGCCAGGAGTCCCTTGTGAATTGCCAGTAGCTTGAGCAGGTTGATGTGGAGGTTTCATTCTGGAAAGGTTGATTTCTTGCATCCACCATGCAAGGTTCACATGCACTCAGATCGGTGGAGCCAGCATCTTTCTTGGTGAGTCAAGGCCTGGATGGAACACCTTGAGGAACCACAATTATAGGGGTCTCATGTGTAATCTTGCAAACTGGACCATCGAGACCATGGAAGCCCTGTGCCCCAGGAGTTTTTGCATTTTCCTTGCTGGCACCTTCTGTTTGGGTCTGATCTTGGAGGCAGCCTGTATGAATCTGTTTATATGATCCTTGGGCAGAAAGACTAAAGCTGAGAATGAGTCCAGGACTGCTCCAATGTAGCAAATGTTCTGTACAGGGAGAGAATATATTTTTTTGTTAATACACACTCCTAGCTCACTTATGGTGAGACAAGTCGTTTCAATGGATTGGATTTGTATGTCTCTAGTTTCTGCTAGAAGAAGCCAATCATCAAGCTATGGGTAAATATGGGAAATATGCATCCTTCAGATCAGTGCAGGCAAACCAATGCCCCTCTTTGAGTAGAGAAATTATCCACTGCAGAGAGACTATATGGAAATTTTTATGGGTTAGAAAACAGTTTACTCCCCTCATATCTAATATTGGTCAGTTACTGCCATCTTTCTTCAGAGTTAAAATACCATGAATAGAAGCCACTCCTGTACTCCTGATTGGTGTATGGGACAGATGGCCTCTTTTCTAGTAATGAGGCTATCTCCTCCATTAATGCTGATGGAGGAGGAGTAGGAGGAACCAATCCAAGAGGTGGCAGTGTTTCAAATTCAATTCTGTAGCCATCACATATGATGAACAGCACCCACCAATTAGAAGTTAAAGATTGCCAGGAGTGGCTTAGGCGGTCTCCAAATGCGCTGGCAGAATTATATTTGGGATTGGTTTGCTGTGACTGACAGTGTTGTCTCTTTTCTGTCTCATGATGCCTTTTGAGGGGTTGACTTCTTGTCCTATCCCTCTTACAGTTCCGGCCCTGCATGCGGCCATATGTAGGGCAGGATATTGGAAAGGTCTGTTGTCCCCCTGTTGTAAAGACAACAGATTGGTTTGGTGGGTTCTGAAGACCCTGCATAGTCCATTGTGTCTGATGAATCAGAGTCAGAGGATGGAAAGGGCGATCATAGACCAATTTCCAGTGGAGCTTGGGTCCCAGAGGACCTTGGCCCTTGGCCATCTCTTGGGAGGCAACTCAGGGGTGACCGATGCTGGAACATACCTCTAGGTGGAACTGGCCAGGCATGCTGTTTGGATCAATTGTCAAATCCCAGTGATATCTGTTATAATAGTGAGGTGGAGGTAGGTAACAGTACGGGTGTCCACCAAACAGTCATGATGCTGTTTCAACAATCAGGGTGGAGCGATGAGATGAGGCTGGTGATGTGTAGATGAGGGTCCATAGAATAGACATGATGTGCATGGTATTGGATCCAGTGCGTCTTGATGGAGTGAAGATTTTGCAGGTGACTAGGTTGGAGAGTCTTTGATCTCCCTGTAAGAGAATGAGGTCAGAGCTGAGGGCTTGGGATGGACCTCTCTCTTTTTTTTTTTGGAATAAGTTTTATTCTTAATATATACCTAACATAAAAAAAAACCTAAAATGCATCAATCATCAAAAACATCAGACCTACTGGGTCAGCCCCCCACATTTTTTCTTTTTATGTTAAACTATAAACATATTTAAATCTATGCGTAGTCCCGTTTCTCTAGCCAATGATAAAAAGAGTCCCAGGTTTGATAGAAATCTGTATCTTCTTTCTCCTTCAGAGACAAAGTCAATCTGTCCATTTCCGCACAGTCCAAAATCTTTTTTAGAATCAGTTCATCGGTAGGTGGCTCTTCACTCTTCCAGTGTTGAGCAAATGCAATCCTCGCTGCAGTAGTTACATGTAGAGTCAAATACATTGCTTGTTTACTAAGATCATCAGGTACAATGCCTAATAAAAAAACTTCAGGTTTAAATGTTAGAGGTTTTTGTAACATTTCCTCAAGCCATTTGTGTATTTTAATCCAATACTTTTTTGCCTTATCACATGTCCACCACATATGATAAAAAGTACCCGATTTGTGTTTACATTTCCAACATCTATTTGACATATTTGGATACATCTTAGCTAACCTATTTGGCGACAGATACCATCTATAAAACATTTTATACAGGTTTTCTTTGTATGAAGTTGCTAATGTTATTTTAATATTTCTTTTCCACAGCTTTTGCCATTTCTCTAACTCAATATTATATCCAAAGTTTTGTGCCCATGTTATCATAGTTTCCTTAACCTGTTCATCTTCCATTCTCCTATCTAGTAGGAAGTTATACAATCTTTTAATCATTTTCTCATCTGATTTAAGAATCACATGATCAAATGCTGTTGGTTCCTTATAAAAGCCCCACATTCTATAGTCTTTAGCATATCTTGATTGCATTTGAACCTTGTGCCACCAAGAAATATTAATTCCTTGTTCTTGTATTTCTTGATTCAATTTTAATCCTCCATCATTATCCAAAATATCATCATATCTCACAATCGTATCAAAATTCAATGTATTTGGATATACAAGAGCTTCCATAGGCGAAAGCCATCTTGGTAATTTAGTATACAGTTTTATCTTTAACTTTTCCCATACCGACATTAATGATTTCCTTATAAAATGATTTAAGAAACAACCATGTACCTTACACTTTTCATACCACATATAAGCGTGCCAACCCATTTGTAAATCATGCCCTTCAAGATACAAGATTCTCTTATTTCTTAAAGTTATCCATTCTTTTAGCCACGTTAAAACAGAAGCTTGATAATACAACATCCAATCAGGAAGACCAAAACCCCCATTCCCTTTAGCCTCCTGAAGCATTTTTAATTTAATCCTTGGTTTCTTCTTTTTCCATATAAATCTCAAGATGTGGGTATTTAAATCATCAAAGAATTTTTTATCAATTTTTATGGGAATCATTTGGAATAAAAACAAAAGCTTTGGTAATATATTCATTTTAACTAGTGCTATTCTTCCCAACAAGGATAATTGCAAATTAGCCCATTTTTCCAAGTCACTCTTAATTTCCTTAAATAGTTTATCATAATTATCTTCTTTCAATGTAGTACACTTAGCTGTAAGAAAAATTCCCAAATATTTAACCTTTTTAACAATTTGAAGATCCACTTGTTCCGCCAGGGTTTTTCTCTGCTCCAGTGTAAGATTTTTTACTAACAATTTCGTCTTGTCTCTGTTTATTTTCATCCCAGTAACATCGCCATATTCTTCAATCCTTTGTAGAAGTTTAGACATTGTTACCAAGGGTTCCTCAATTATAAAAATTAAATCATCTGCAAATGCTTGCAATTTATAGCTTTCATCTCTAATTCTAGTGCCCTTAATATCCATATCATCTCTAATATTTCTGTTTAACACTTCTAAAATCAATATAAACAGCAGTGGTGATAAAGGGCATCCTTGTCTTGTGCCCTTTTGTATGTCTATAGTATTTGTACATTCTCCATTGATTATAATCCTAGCGGACTGTTTTTGATAAATGCTTAATATCGCATTAATAAATTTTTCACCGAACTCCATTTGAACTAGTTGCTGCTTCATAAATTGCCAGTTGACATTGTCAAAGGCCTTCTGTGCGTCCATGAATAACAACACCATTGATTTTTCAGAATGTACCTCATAATACTCTAAAATGTCCAAGATGATTCTCATATTATTCCTCATTTGTCTTTTAGGCAAAAAGCCATTTTGGTCTGGATGTATGAAGTCTGTTAGATACTTCTTTAGTCTTTCTGCCATTACAGAGGCAAAAATTCTGTAATCCACATTTAATAGTGATATAGGTCTATAGTTCTGGATCTGTGTCAAATCCGTATCTTCTTTCGGTATTAGTGTAATGTTTGCCTCTTTCCAAGTATTTGGTATTTTAGCATCTAGCAATGCTGCGTTACATATGTCCTTAAGAGGCATAGACAGGATTCCTTCAAAAGTTTTATAGAACTCTGCTGGTAACCCATCTGGGCCTGGGGTTTTGTCGTTCTTTTGTCTCTTGATTGCCTCCGTTATTTCTGTCATTGTTACTTCTTCATTTAGCGCTTTTCGGTATTTTTCTGGTATCTTTGGTAGTTTCCCCTTTCGGATATACTCATTAACTTTCTCAATTGAGATCTCTTTATTCTGGTACAGCTTTGCAAAGAAGTCTTCCACTATTTTCTTAATTTGTGTGCTTTGTACTTGCAGTCGTCCTTCTCCATCCTTCAGTTTATATATTAATCTCTTCTCTCTTTCCTTCTTTACTTTATAAGCTAACCATCTCCCTGGTTTATTAGCATTTTCAAAAAAATTCTGTTTAGTCAGTTTCATTTGCTTGGTAAGTTCATTTGTATCTAAGAGGTTCAGTCTGTGTTTTAGAATATTCATTTGTGTCTTAAGGTCTTTTTTGGATGGATCTTCCTGTAGCTCCTGTTCAAGTTTCATCAATTCCTCTACTAATTTGGATCGTTCATGCTTTCTCATTTTATTTATTTTTGCTGAATATGTTATTATCAGCCCTCTAACATAGGCTTTAGCTGTATCCCAAACATTTTGCAAACAGGTTTCTTCAGTTTTATTGATTTGAAAAAATATTTCCATTTCCTTATTTGTCTCTTCTTTGAATTTTTTATCTTTTAATAGGGCTTTGTTTAACACCCATCTGGGCGTTTTTACTGCCCCTTTCAATGTCATAGTTACAGGATTGTGATCTACCCAGACATTTGTCTCTATTTCAGCTTCTAGCAGATCTGGTACTAAGTCTGGGGTTATCCAAATCATATCAATTCTGGTCCATGACCTATGTCTATTCGAATAGAAAGTATATTTAGCAGAGGTTGGGTTTTTATGTCTCCAAACATCTGTCAATCTAAATTCTTCAATTATGTTAAAGCACGACTTTGGAAGTATCCTCCTGCCTTTCTTCTCCTTAGTCTCACTCTTATGGTCCATTTTCTTGTCCACAATTGCGCTGAAATCTCCCATTAAGCACAAAGTCTGATACTCCAATTGCAAGAGTAAAGTATGTAGTTTTTGGTAGAACATTTCCTGGTGATCATTTGGGGCGTAAATCGCCACCAAAAGCACCTTTTTAAATTTCACTGTAACTTCAACCATCAGAATCCTACCATCTTCATCAGCCAATATATATTTGGGGTCTAATTTTTCCTTGATGTATAATGCTAAACCTCTTTTCTTTTGAGAAGCGGAGGATATAAATAGCTTTCCAAGCTTTGGGCATCCCAAGAGTTTACTGTGTTGTTTCTTGATGTGTGTTTCTTGTAGACAAATTATATCTAGTTTCAGTTTTTGGAGTTGAGAGAAGGTCCTTCTCCTCTTAGAAGGTCCATTTAGTCCATTTACGTTTAGAGAGAACAATTCAATTCTTTCTCTGGGATGGACCTCTTGTTCCAACAGCATCAGTGTTGGGGATTGTTGGATTGGAGATTCTCGGATCAGTGGCTCTCTCGGTTTGGAGGACCCCATCGGAAATGTCTCTTTAGATGGCAGTCTGTGATGTTCTGGACTGGTGGGAGAATGGGTTGACTGTTCAGAATTGTTTCTTTGATCTTTTAGTCTTTTTGACCATTCCGGCACTCTCAATTTCTTCCTTCTTTTTCTTTGGCACCTTCAGTTTGGTAGAAGGCTCAGAATGGGAGGTAGTCAGCTTTTGCCAAAGTACCAGTCATTGGAGGCTTTTTACAGGCCTCTTTGGGGGCCGAAATGGACTGTTCTCCTTTGTCTGCTACCTCATGCATAGCTCCAAGGGCATGGTCCCACATTTCCATGCGGAGTCTCCTGGCCCTGTTTCTGTGAGCCTGTTTCATAAATGCCTGGCAATGCTGGCATTTATCTACTCAATGCTCCTTGCCTAGGCAGAATAGGAACAAGGAGTGATCATTGGAAGACAGCATTTTGACACTGCAGCTGGCACATTTTCATTGGGTCAGCCAGAAGGGATTTAGAGATAATAGATCAAAGATGAAGTGATTAAATGATGAGAAATTGTGAGGCAATAGATCAAGTAAATAAGTTCTGTGGCACAAGAAAAGCTAACGAACACTAGAGAACTTAATGCACTTCGCAAATGGCAGTCGAAACTGAACTGACGAATGGTGGGAGCCTGCCTTTTATATAGGGGGAAGGGAGGCAGGGCTCCTGCAGAAAGTTCTAGTTAAGCTAGAGAAATGTTTCTGGACAAGGCACTGCACAGGTGCAGCACCTATATGTGTGATGAACAGAGACTTTCTGAAGATCTGTAAGTCCCTTCCTCCCTTTCTAGCCACTCCATTTTTTCCACTTCCAACCCACTTGTCTATATTTCCTGTTCTAGTATAACAACATTTTGTACCATTGAATTACTATTGGAATCTTTGGGCAAGTTCCCTCCACCCAAGTATTTTTTCCTTTAGATGTTTCATATTCCTGCAGCCCTTGGGGTTACCCTAATATCTGCTGATACCATCTTTTTGTGTGTGGGTTGGAATTTTGTCCCCATTTACTTGACCATGTTGTGGAGCTCATGAAAGTTACAGAGCAAGAGCAGACCAGATTTGAAGTGGGGGTGTCCATATTGTATTGTGCTCTTGGGGGGAGTTCTCCTAAGCTGCTGTTGCTAAAAAATATAATGCAGAAAGGAATTGATTCGGGTCTATTACTAAAGAAATGATTTTCAGATACCACCTTCCTACATCATTATTGACCAGTTTCTACACTTTCTTTCCAAATAAGTCCTACTATAAATTGTGTAGTGGCAAGCCAAATCCAGGCTTTCTTGAATGAAGCTGAGTATTTGCATCCTTTTCAGTCTGGACTTGAGCCTGGTTTGTGGGTGGTGGATGACCTCTACTGGGAACTAGATAGGGGGAATATATACCTGTTGGTTCTGCTGTTGGATCTTTCAGTGGCATTCAATGGTATCTTTCAGGGTATTTCAGCTGGCATGGAACTTGAGAGCTCTGCTTTATAGTGGCTCCAGAACTACTACCTGGCTTACCAGTTTTAGAAGCTGGTTCTGAGTAATTATTGTTCAGCAAGTCAGAGCTTATTTTGTTTTTAGGATGCTTCGTATCTGCGGGAGATTTCTGGGAGAGGTTATTCAGGGCTTTGGGGATGGGTCTCATCAACCTTGCTTTCCCAAGGATGCTGTGGAAATTCTGAATCCCTCTAGATGCCGTGACCAGTGGGTTGTGGTTTGAGATGTTAATGAGCCTGATCTAGCCAAAATAGAGTTCCTGTTGCTTAGTAGATGAGCTAATCCTGGATTTAGAGTACTACTTGGAGGGAACTGCACTGCCTCTGAGGTCTGTAACCTGAGAGTGCTCCTGGTTCTGGTACTGTTCCTGAACATTCAAATGGTTGCTGTGGTGAGGAGGGCCTTAGCTTTGACTAGTGCACCAGCTGTGCCCCTTCCTGGGAAAACTAGATCTGGCTACAGCTTTGGTTACCTCTCAATTAGTTTAAATTGTACATGTGTGGTTACTCTTTAAAAATATGTAGAAACTGCAGCAGCCAGATCATTCTCTGGAGCATGCTTTTTAAAGCACATCACAAGGGACTTTGTCACCTACATTAGCTTCCAGCTGTTTTTGGGCCCAGTCCAAAGTGTTGGTGCTTATCTATCTTGGTCCTAAGATATTTTGGATTTCCAATTTATGAGGGTGAGTCAAAAATTATCCACACTCTGGCTGTAGAATTTATTTTGTTTTTTTAAGTTTTTATTATTTTCTACCAATTTAAACAACAACAACAATTATTCCAAAGACATCGGGCATACTGGGTTAATATCTTATTCCTTTTACAATTGATGTATATTTCAGCCCTACGTATAGTCCCATTTCTCTAACCAATGATAGAAAAAGTCCCAAGTTTGATAGTAGTATGTATCTTCTTTCTCCTTAAGAGACAAAGTCAGTCTGTCCATTTCCGCACAGTCCAGTATTTTCTTTAAAATCAATTCCTCAGTCGGTAGTTCTTCATTCCTCCAATGTTGAACTACCATCATTATCAAGAATGTCATTGCACCTCACAATCTTATTGAAGTTCAAAGCATTTGGATATACAAGGACATCCATAGGAGAAAGCCATCTCAGGATCTTAGTTTTATCTTTAATTTTTCCCAAACCAACATCAATGAGTTCCTAATATAATGATTTTGAAAATAGCCATGCATTTTACATTTCTCATACCACATAAAAGTGTGCCACCCCATTTGCAAATCATGTCCTTCAAGATATAAGATTCTTTTGTTTCTTAGTGTTATCCATTTTTTTAACCACATTAAAACACATGCTTGATAATATACCAACCAATCAGGCAAATCAAAACCCCTATTCCCTTTAGCCTCCTGAAGCATTTTAAACTTAATTCTTGATTTTTTCTTTTGCCATATAAATCTCAAAACTTGTGTATTTAAATCATCAAAAAACCTTTTCTCTATTTTTATAGGGATCGTGTGGAAGAAGAACAAAAGTTTAGGTAATATATTCATTTTAACTACAGCTATTCTTCCCAACAGTGATAGTTGCAGATTAGCCCATTTTTCTAAATCACTCTTAATCTCCTTAAACAATTTAACATAATTGTCTTCTTTCAGTGTAGCACATCTAGCTGTTAGACAAATTCCCAGGTATTTAACCTTTTTAACTATTTGGAGATCTACTTGTTCCATCAAGGTTGTTTTTTGCTCCAATGTGAGATTTTTGACTAATAGCTTAGTATTTTCTCTATTATTTTCATCCCAGCACCTTCTCCATAGACGTTATCTTCCTCTTCCTCTTCTTTAGTAATTTAGGCACCGTTACCCAAGGGTCTTCTAGAATAAAAACTAGGTTGTCTGCAAATGCTTAAAGTTTATAGCTTTCATCTTTAATTCTAGCTCCTTTGATATCCACATCTTTTCTAACACTTCTTGAGAACCTCTAAAACCAGTATGAATAACAATGATAATAAGGGGCATCCTTGTCTTGTGTCTTTTTGAATATTATAGTCTCTGTAAATTCTACATTAACTATTATCCTGGCAGTCTGTTTTTGATAAATGCTAGTTATTGCATTTATAAATTTTTCACCAAATTCCATTTGTTTTAATTGCTGTTTCATGAACTGCCAATTGACATTGTCAAATGCCTTCTGCACATCTAAGAACAATAATGCCATTGGTTTTTCAGAATGTACTTCATAATACTCTAAAATATTCAGAATAATCCTCACATTGTCTCTGATTTGTCTCTTAGGCAAGAAGCCATTTTGGTCTGTATGTATAAAATCTATTAAAAATTTCTTCAACCTTTCTGCCATTACAGAGGCAACAATTTTGTAATCCACATTTAGGAGTGATATTGGTCTCTAATTTTGGATCTGTGTCAAGTCTGTGTCTTCTTTTGGTATTAAAGTAATATTTGCCTCCATCCAAGTATTTGGTATTTTGGCTTCTAATAATACAGCATTACATATGTCCTTCAGTGGTGTGCTTAAGATTTCTTCAGAACATTTATAGTACTCTGCTGGTAGTCTTTCCGGGCCAGGAGTTTTATCATTTTTCTGCCTCTTAATTGCTTCACTTATTTCTGTCATTGTTATTTCCTCATTTAATATTTTTTTAAGATTCTTCAACAATTTTGCTAGATTTTCCTTTTGTATATATTCTTGAATTTTCTCAATTGAGAAAATTCTTTGGCTTGATATAATTTGTACTTGAAGTTGTCCTTCTCCATCTTTCAACTTTAGGATTAATCTCTTTTCTCTTTCTTTCTTCAATTTATAAGCTAACTATCTCCCGGATTTATTAGCATTTTCAAAGAAATTCTGCTTAGCCATTTTAATTTGTTTAGCTAATTCATTTGTTTCTAAAAGATTCAATTTATGTTTTAGAATATTCATCTGTATCTTAAGATCTTTTTTTGACAGATCCTTTTGTAATTCCTGTTCCAGCTTCGTCAAATCATCTATTAGTTTAAGTTGTTCTTGTTTTTCCCTTTTATTTGCTTTTGCTGTATAGGTTATGATCAGTCCTCTAACATAGGCTTTAGCTGTATCCCAAACATTTTGTGGAAAGCTTTCTTCTCCTTTATTTTCTTGAAAGAAGAATTTTAGTTCCCTTATTATTTCTTCTTTGAAGTTTTTGTCTTTTAATAAGTATTTATTAAAATGTCCATCTGGGCATTTTTGGTATTCCTTTCAAGGTCGTGATTATAGGATTATGATCAGCCCACACGTTTGTGTCTATTTCAGCTTCTAGCAAATCTGGAATTACCGTATTTTTTGCTCTATAAGATGCACTTTTTCCCCTTCAAAAGTAAGGGAAAATGTGTGTCTTATAGAGTGAATATGTGTGTGCAGTAAGTCTGTCAGATGTGCAGCATGGTGTGCCCGAAGCCCGGGACATGTAATACCACTGCCGGGACACTACCAGCCCGCCTGCACCACCTGGCACCACCTGGCCGGCACACGCTTGGTGCGCCCTGCTCTGCCCCACCCTCCAGCGCATGTGAGAGCTGTGCTGCTCAGAGGGAGGGGTGTGGAGGAGGAGGAGCCGCAGGCTTTAACCCACCAGCCGCCACAGAGAGATGGACTGCCCACCCCCACCACTCGGGAAGACCTGCCGCTGCCGCCATCCGGAAGACCACCGCCGGGACGCTGCTGGCCCGCCTGCACCACATGGCACCACCTGGCCGGTACGCACTCGGTGCGCCCTGCTCCTCCCCCACCTCCGGAGCACGTGAGAGCTGTGCTGCTCAGGGGGAGGGGTGCGGAGGAGAAGGAGCCGCAGGCTTTAACCCACCGGCCGCCATGGAGAGACGGAGTGCCCACCCCCACCGCCCGGGAAGACCTGCCGCTGCAGCCACTGTTGCTGCCGCCACCCGGAAGACCACCGCCGGGATGCTGCCGGCCCGCCTCCACCACATGGCACCACCTGGCCGGCACGCGCTCGGCGCACCCTGCTCCGCCCCCCCCCGGTGCACGAGAGAGCTGTGCCACTCAGGGGGAGGGGTGCGGAGGAGGAGGAGCCGTGGGGTTTAACCCGCTGGCCGGGCCGCCACGGAGACACGACTGGGATGGACTGCCCACCCCCACCGCCCACAGGTCGGTGTGTGTTTTCAAATGGCAACCCGTCTTTTAATGAAGCCCATGGGGAAGTGATGGGGAATGTGCCTGTGATTATCAGGAAGCTTTCCACGGATCAGAATGGTGCCTGCTTTATTAAGTTAATAGAAGTACCAATATCTGTTAGTTGATCAAATACATTTTTTTTAGGATCAGTGGATATTTGAACAGCATTACCTTCGTGTATGAAGTTTATTCTTCAAAGGCTACTTAGTCCGCTGTGTGTTTGATTTACCGTACAATATCTCATTTTTTGTCAGAATTTTTTTTCTATTATTTACTAGTAGGGCAGCGTGGACATTTCTGGCTTTTTTAGATCTGTTATTGAATTGTCTGCAGCAGCTCTTGTATAATTGGTGTAGATTGTGGATTCCTTCAATAATTCCACTACTGACTGCGAATTTTTTGAGATTCAGCAGCACAGATAATAATGGCATATTATTCTAGATAAAATGTGTCTGCTGAGTACAGTAATAAATGTCATGTGGAATGTTCTGTGTGTCATCATCTGGCCGATAGATTGTCACTGGGAAATGTCATACTGTATATTACTATACAGCTGTAATGTATAGTCCTTGTACATGTATAGTCCTTGTACAGAGTGAATACGGTATACCATATCATTTGACCATTTTGCACAGAGGTTTTCTGGTACATTACTGACAGTTCCTTCATCACTGTATCTTCTTGCAGAAAACCTCCCCCATTCTACATACAAGGATGATAAAGCAGAAAAGACTAGCATATAAGATTCCTTTTAAACTAGAGCTAGTAAACTGTGCTAAGGAGCATGGTAACAGAGCAGCGGAGAGACATTTTGGGCCACCTCCAACTGAAAAAATGATAAGAGAGTGGAGGAAACAGGAAGATCAGCTGCAAAAAGCAAATAAAAGTAAGCACCCTTTTCGTGGGAATTCTGCAAAGTGGCCACAGTTAGAGGTGGCCATGAAAGAATGGATCACACATCACCGGAATAATGGCTTCTCAGTCTCTACAAAAATGATAATACATGAAGCCAAATGCATTGCTGTAGAGAAAGGCATTCACGATTTTACTGGATCACCATCGTGGTGCTACAGATTTATGAGGCAATGTGGCCTTGCTATGCACACCAAAACTAGAATTGCGCAAAAAATGCCAGAAAAATATGAATCTAAGATTCTGTCTTTTCAGAAATTTGTAATTGATGCTAGGAAGAAAAATGAGGTTGAAATTGGCCAGATTGGGAATATGGATGAACTCCCGCTAACCTTTGAAGTGCCATCTAATAGGACTGTTGATTTGAAAGGTGCCAAAACTATCACTGTGAAAACCTCTGGACATGAGAAAACCCATTACACGGTTGTGTTGTCTTGCTGTGCGGATGGCACCAAATTTCCACTCATGTTAATTTTCAAAAGGAAAACATTTCCAAAAGAAGTGATTCCATGAGGAGTTGTACATGTTCATGAGAAAGGATGGATGGACGAAAATGGAATGAGAGTATGGGTTGAAAAAGAGTGGTCCAAACATCCTGGAGGGCTTCTGAAAAAACCTGCCTTATTAGGGCTTGACCAGTTTACAGCACATATTAGCGAAACTACAAAAAAGTGCTTTAAAGAAGTGAAGACTCATCTAGCTGTAATTCCTGGAGGTCTTACCAGCCAGTTGCAACCTCTTGACATTTCCACCAACAAACCATTTAAGGTCTTTATGCGAGAAGAGTGGAACAAATGGATGGCTGCTGGTAATCATGATCTGACACCTACTGGACGAATGAAGAGGCCCACTATCACTCAAGTTTGTGAATGGGTGAAAACATCATGGCACTCAGTGAAGGAGGAAATCGTTGTACAGTCATTCAAAAAATGTGGAATTAGCAATGCTTTGGATGGAACCGAAGATGGTATCTTATATGAAGATAGTGAAGAAAGTGATGTCAGTGATTGTGAACAACAGAGCTTCATAAATTCTGACTCTAGCGATGATGAGTTCTATGGGTTCAACGAAAACTAGAAGAGTACTCGAACTTTAAAGTCTCTCTTTTGTTAATGACAGTGATGATGGTTCTTAATGCCACTGTTGACTGCTGTTCACTTTACAAGGTTGAAATACAGTATTACTGTATTCTGTTATAGTTTATTAAATAGTTTAGTAAACTATTTGATTCAGAATATTTTTTTTCTTGTTTTCCTCCTCTAAAAACTAGGTGCGTCTTATGGTCAGGTGCGTCTTATAGAGCGAAAAATACGGTAGGAGTCATACACATCATATCGATTCTGGACCATGACCTATGTCTATTCGAATAGAAAGTGTATTTGGCTGTAGTTGGGTTTTTATGTCTCCAAACGTTTGTAAGTCTAAATTCCTCTAGTAAGTTAAAGAAAGATTTTGGAAGCATTCTCCTTCCTCTTTTCCCTTTATTGTCACTCTTGTTCATTTTTTAAATGAACAATTGCATTGAAATCTCCCATTAAGCAAAGAGTTTGGTATTCAGTTTGCACAAGTAAAGTATGTAAATCTTGATAAAAAAAAATTTGTTGGCTGTTAGGTGCATAGATTGCCACCAAAAGCACCTTCTTTTGTTTTATTGTCACCTCAACCATTAAAATTCTACCATCTTCATCTGAAAAAACATGTTTAGGATCCAAATTTTCTTTAATATATAAAGCCAAACCTCTTTTCTTTTGATGGGCCAAAGATATAAATACCTCACCACGTTTTGAGCATTCCGGAAGTTTATGATGATGTTTTTTTTTTATATGTTTCTTGTTGACAAATTACATCTTGTTTCAATTTTTGAAGTTGGGAAAAAATTCTTTTCCGCTTAGGAGGTTAGTTTAGTCCATTTATATTTACTGAGAATAATTCAATTCGTCCTTCCATTTTGAAATCCATATTTATTTAGTGGATATGCCTATTTATATTTAGGTTTCACATTTCTAGCTTTTCTCTTTTCTCTTTGTTCTGATAACTGTTCATCTCCTTGTTGTTCTAAAGTTGTGATTCTTCTTCCTCTGGAAGATGAGTTATTGCAGCTGCTGCCTCACCATTTTAACTTTTCTTCAGTCTGTTCTTCATCTTCAAATGCACTTCTAAAGTTTTCACAGAATTCTTGGGCTTTAAAGGTTGAATCCAATCTAAATCTTCTGGCGTTCCAATTGAAGAGTATCCCTTCCAGTATCAGCCATCTGAACATGATTCCTTCCGCCATCAACTTTGAAGTAAGAAACTGATATTTCTTCCGTCCTTCTCTGATTATCCAGGGTATTTGTTTCAAAACACTTATATCATTTTGGTCGCATTTTAATGGCCAGTCACGTAAAATTTTGAGAAATTCATCTCTTATAGACCTTTTTGTAAATTTGATATGGGCTTCTCTCAGGAATTTCTGTCTTCTTACATAACTCTAGTTTACTCTGTAAACCAAACAGATTTCTTTATCAATCCCTTCCTGTTCAATGCCAAGAACATCAGCTAGCATTGTATTTATTAGGTCACTTAAGTCTTCATTTTTTGTCTCTGGTACTTTCTGTAGTCTTAAGTAATTAGATGCCTTCTCCATCTCCAATATAGTGACTGAGTCCCATAATGTCTTATTGTGCTAACTGTTGTATTTCTTTGTCATTCTCTTCAGTTTTCTTATCAATATTGTCAGTCTTCTTTCCCACTTCTTGTATTTTTTGTTCATTCTGCACTGTTTTAAGTTGAATATCTGTAAGTTGGGCATTTATAGCCACAATATGGCTATCCAATTTATCCAGTCTTTCATTTTGATCTGAGGCCATCTTCTCCAATTTCTCATTTTGTTCTGAAGCCAATTTTTGAATAGACTCCTGAATTGCTAGGAGTGTTATCTGTAACTCCTTCTGAACTTTTTCTTGCTGAATCATCAGGTCCGAGGGTTTTGGTTGGTGTGTTGAACTTTGACTTGCGGATGTAGGTGCAGGTGCTGATGAGTAGATTTTTTTCATTGTTGAAAAAGAGAAAATTTATTAAAGTAGCCTGTTATGAAGCAAAATAGTCACGAGGTGGCAGCAAAGAGCCAAAAATATTTTTGTTATTCAAACCGCCTGTTATGACGTAAAGTAACCACGAGATGGCACCAAAGGGCTATTTGTTGTAACAACCAGCCAATAAATTCCGAATTCATGGACAATGGCCGGAAATAATCAGATAACCATGCCGCCTCGAAAGAGGAATGTAAACAGATAGGAAAACGGACTTTTTTTTCAAATTGATTTACAGTAAGCTTCAAATTTAATTCTTCGCCCTTGGGGAGATTAAAAGAAATCTCTTCTTTTCCAGTTCTCAAACTTTTCCAATTAATCTCAGTTAATCTCCCCCAGTTCTGTCGCCACTTAAACTCTGAAGCGGGGGAGGGGGGAGTTCTCCTCCGTTCAAGAGGGGCTTTTTATGTAGTTCGATGCTTGTTCCAGAAATTTCCTTTAAGGGCTCTGTTCTTACAGTGGGTATTTGCTCACCCAGGAGGTCCGATAGTACACCTTAGCAAAAGCAATAAGGAAACTGAGATGTGAGGACACGTGGGAAATTTTAACTCATATACATGTCTTGAAAGATAGCACACGTGGTATTATGGCTGGAGTTGGGCTTGGCACCTCTAGAAAAGGACGCCTCCAGATTCTAGACTCCAGTAGCATATGCGTCAAGAGATTATAATAGTCCTTTTGACAATCCAGCTATGCCATCACAGCAGCATAATTATTTTTCCTTTCTAACCATTTCCCCTCCAGGACCATTACAACTTTTTCTAATAATATCAACTTTTTAGGACTCTCCTTCTGCCCTGAATAGGACCCTGTCTCCCCGGATGAACCTAAATGTTTTAATTAATTCCCTACCCTTTAAAAAGCCCCCGGAGCAGATATGCTACCAGAATAATTGTTTAATGCAAACCTAGTTTGGTGGTGCCCAGTTCTTGCCCCAATCTTCAAGTATGTAAATCATAATGAGAGCGCTCCTTCAGCTTGGGGAGTAAGCACTGTGATGCCAATTCATAAGAAAGGTTCAAATGCTGATCCAAATAATTTTGCCCAATTGGTTTACTCAGTGTTTAAACCAAGTAAACTGTACTCTAGACACCTGCTGCACAGATTACAGTCTTGGGTTGCTGAAGACTCAATTATTGTCGAACAAGCTGGATTTGTTACGGGCAAATTTACATTGGATCAATTCCACTTCATGTAGGGCTGAAATAGACATCAATTGTAAAAAGAATAAGATAATAACCCAGTATGTTCGATGTCTTTGGAATAATTGTTGTTGTTTAAACTGATAGAAAATAAAAACTTTAAAAATAACAGCTTCTCCCTGAAAGAGGAGAAGATGCTAAAGTTAATGGGTGCTCATGAAGTTCTTCAGAAAGATGTTATATTGAATTCATGATGCTATCATGTGGTCCCGGCGCCTCAGCCTGTCTCCCCGGATTAGCTATTCTAGTTTTCTGGCAGATGCTTTTACTCTTGACCACTCAGTTTTCCTGAATCTGTTGCTAGCTATCCCTCAACCAACCCCTCAATCCCACAGACCCTGGCTCAGGCCCCATATCTGCAGTTGCTCTTGCTTGTTCTATAGAGGCTTTCTGGTCAGCCAGTGGAAAGTGCAGGTACTAAGGCAAGGCTACTCCTGCAGTGGTGACTCCAATGTGGTTTCAAAGAAATAGAGACTTAATGAAGTTTGGTGAGTGGTACTCGATTGGCCGAAGGGTGGGATTGACTTCTGAAAGCTTAATATCCCTGAGCTGAGGCAAGGGGAATTGATAACTTCTTGGATGCCTTTAGAAAGTACTGAACTCAGAATAATGGATTGTCTACTGGTAGTCCTAGCAGATAGGGAAGAATGAGAAAAACAAGTTTGGTGTTTAAAATTATTGTAACCTACCCGGAGCTTCTGGAATTGGGTGAGCTAAAAAAAGGCATTCAGATAAATATAGGTTTTACCTATATAAAACCATCCATCATACTGAAACTGTGAGCATTGTTTAACTGCAGTTCCAATGAAAGGAAATGAATGTCCTTTTTGTCTGTGTGCCTTCCCCAAACATCATAAAAGCCAAAGAGCTCAGTATAATTCTCTTACTGAAGAAGGCTTTAGAAAGATGCTCATTGCTTACCTTATATCTACAGGCAGGGGGGCAGTACAGAACCGGCCAACAACGATGGACTCATCTTTCTTTCTCCTCCAGGTCTTGGAGCGATATTGCAACATCACCCCTTCCACATGGCACAGTGGGGCAGAATGAGCCAACAGGCCTTTGCCGATGGTTTCCTGCTTCGGTCTGCAAAGACCAACAAGGCATGTGGGTGAGAATAGATATCTCTTTGTACAGGATAAAATGTGCTGTTTTGTTTCGTCATCAAAGCTTTATTGGCTTGTTGCAGAACTGTCCATTAGAGAGAGGAGCTGCTACGGTAATTGCATTATTTTAGAAGTATGAATTGGAGCAGGGGAGAGGAGTTTCTGGAAGAATGAAACAATGGGAGGTAACTAGTCATTGTCAAACAGACAACAGTGATTCACAACAACGGCTGTTGCTCTGCAGCTCTGCATCAACCAAGCAAATACTAGACAAAATTGCTACAGGTTTACACAAGCTTGTATACCTTTTGGACCGTGACTATTTTCATGCTGCAATGAATTCACAGATTCTTCAGCATGTTCATAAGTGTTACACAAATGTTCATGATACATTGGAATGGCAAATCCTCAAGCCTTTGAAGATGAATGTACTTGGGCCCTGTGTTGCTGCTATTGCAATGGTGGGAGAAAAGAATTATTAGGAAATCCACCCCCAACTCCTGCCAGGAAAAAGAGAAGAACAGAGGAAGTCCATTGTTACTTACATGATAATGGTGGTGCTGAAGGAGGAGTTGCTGCTGAGGAAGGTGATCTCAATGTGGGTATCTGAATTTTTCCTCTCCTGCAAGTGGAATTCCACCAGGCTGTGGTACACTAGGCAGCACAAAAATTACATTCTGGGCACAGAGTACTGACTCTCCTAAATACGCACGATTAAAAGATTTCTGCTGCCTTTCTTGGATTTAGGATTTACTTATACCCCCACTGTCACACCAATTTGACCTATGAGAAAAGGCACTGAACTGTAATATATCTTTGCATGAGAGGACAGCAGGGCTAAGGGAAAGATGGTTTTATTGTAAAAATATACTGCTTTATTCCATACCTCACTGTACATTATGAACCCCTGGGGCTTTCATGTTGTTAGCAGATTTTCCTTTGTTAATAAGTTGGACCACAGGAAGAAAGCAACTTAGCAGTTCTGTTTCAGGAATTGCAAGTTCAAGATTTTCCAAGAATTAATATTCAGTTGGGTGAGTTTAATGAGCCAGTGAAGTGATCAACAGCACTGGATCCCTTTCTCATACTCCAACTCAGTTCACACTAACTAATTCCCCACTTGATAACCACTGCCTGGAGTGATGACATGTATATGTGAATGGGTCATAAGAGATCTAACATTAGAGGCAGAGCCTTCCAATTCTTTATCACCTTAGATATGATCAAGAAAGATCCAAACTCTTTTCATTGCAACAGGCTTACATGGCTACCCTTTCTGGAAATGTAAACACAATGCCTTCCACACATTCCTTTCCCAGAAACTGAGTGAATAGTATGCGCAGAGTATTGAAGCAATAACCTTCTTAGGCCCCTTTCAGTCCTTAGTTATATATGCCTGTGACCATGCAGTGGGTGGACAGCAGGTTCACGAAGGCCAGCCACACCCCTGGCCTATGCAAATGTCTTAGAAGGGCTACATAGAGCTACTTGTGTACAACTGAATGCTATCCATGTGATTGTAAACCCTGAAAAAAACCAGGTTCCCAAACCCATGGAGAACGTCATATAGGTATAGGCTCTATGCTGGTTCCTTATAAAGTTATCAGAAAAAGTCTTCAGCCATCTGGGTGGGCTATGTGACTCACCACAATATGGTGCTGATGCAGCTGTGACCAAGTAAACCTTTACCTCTGTGGGCAATTTCCTCATGTTCACTCCTCCATTTTCCAACACTCCTAAACAAGAATACAGTGGAGAAGTGTAGAGAATGTCAGAGTTCTGAATATTCAGTGGTTCTTGGACCAATGCAATGTAAACAATGTTATATGAGGAACATAATTTAACTTCTTTAAAATTACACTTTTTATTTAAAAATGAAGCAAGTATCTCTGTAGTTCAGCCTTCTGAAGCCTAGTGCTTTCCAAGTGTTTTTGATCTCAATTCCCAGCATCTCTGACCATTGGCCTTGCTGGCCGGGGCTACTGGAAGAAGTCCAGAACATCCGGAGGGCACCAGAGAAGGCTGCTTAGCCCCTTATTTCCATGAAGGAAAGGCCTGAAAATAAGTGAGCCCACTGAAGACCAAGATGGGTCCCAAGAGGGCTCGGCACAGGTCATGGCTCTTTCACATGATCAGCAGCTGCAGAATACAGCAGGACCCCCATTTCCACTGGCTTGGTTACTGTGTTTTCAGTTAACCACAGCTGACCTTGGCCTGAAAGAGAAGTTGTAAAGTGCCGTGAACTGCCAAAAGAAGTCTTAAAGTGCTGGGGTAAGAATGAACAAAACTGGGAAAAAGAAATATATGTAGGTTATTTGAGTTTAGTTTGCGGCACACCAGTCACTGCCCACAGGTGCCTGTTTGCCACTTGCTGCCTGCTGCTGCCACTCGTGGGCACCAGCTTGCTATTGTATAGTGTATTGCATAGTGTTTGCTATTATCTGCACTTTCAGGCATCTGCTGGGAGGCTTGGAACCAATCCACATGGATATGGGGGCCCTGCTGAGCAAATAGGCCCAATCATGCATTTTTGCTCATTGCCTACCATTTATATAAGTTGCAGAATCTGCCTCTTAAAAGAACTTGCATATGGAATATTTCTTCTTCATGGTCTTCATCAGTCACAGGCAAGGATTTTGTGCCTTGAAGTACCATTTGAAATATTCTAGAGGTGGGCAGAGCATTGGTGGAGACCCAGCCCTCTCCTCTGTGTCTTCTGTGCATGGTCTGGGATGTGGCTTCTTCCCTTCCACTCTCTTCCTTTTCATTTGTGGAAGTAACAGCAACATTTTGAATATCTTCCATATCTCAGTTCTCCTCAATAGTTTTCTCAGTTATCTCTTCTTAGACTGCTAGGCTGCATTTGTTCTTTTTTTTCTTCCTTTCTCACCCAAGTTTTTTCTTCCTTTCTCCAACCAGGTTGCTATCTTCATTTTCTACTCCTCTCCCGGGATCAGGGTGGGGGCAGGCACTCTCCATGATGCTCTTCAATAAGTGTGCTCACCATGGCAGGGAAATACCACCAACCAACTTTCATTCCCTGTGCCTTTTTTGCCTAGGTGAAAGACGTGGTGTTGTCTTGTATACACTGGCAGACTTTTACAAAACAGGCCTGAAGGAACCAAACAGCTTGCCTTTGTGCCCTGTTTGGAAGGAGACCTAAAAGCTGTAGATATGGCAGCCGAGAACTCACTGCTTCTACTTGTACCAAGCTGGTCCTGGTTGACGTAGCCCTTTTTAATGAAAGGAGCCACCACACAAACTTTTGTGCCAACTGGGAAATCAACCATGAAAAAATGGAACAACCTTGTCCTGGAACAGTCTTGCCTGAAGCCCAGTGCTCCAGACTTTGACACCAACCTTGCCGTCTGTGGGTGGGGCTGAGAAGATCAAGCTGATCAAGGCTTGCAGGAAATGACCTGCTGTAAACCTGGGGCCAGGACCAAAGAAATGAAAGAAGAAGTCCAATCGAATGAAATTCAGCAATGCAACTGACTTTGGCAACACTGAGACCTTTTGTGCTGACAGATTCACAACCACCTGGGGCTCTACCTTCTCATTTGAGGACACCTGGATAAATTGCAGCTTTCCCATCAGTGAGATTCAGTACATGAGTTTTGTAGCAGAGGATGAGATCAAAGAAAAATCTGCCAATCATCTTTACCTATAATCATCTTTACCTATAAGTATTGTTCCTGTCAATCCCAATCCTTTCAGTACCATGTGGATTCCCTGGCACCATCCATTTCCTCAAAAGATTTTCTCCATCATCATCATGACCTCCCATGGGATAATAGCTGTCACTCATACTAACTCAATCTCCTGTCTTACTCCTATGAGTGATCTCCACCACAATGGCACCATTGACTTGCATGGTGACACTCTGATGGTGCTGGAAGAGATGCCTCTCCCAATTATTCACAGTACTGGTGATCCTGTTGCCCAGACCACGGTGATTGAGCAGAGGTCCCTTCTCACCGTAGAACACCATAAGTCACATCTTACCAAAAGCATACAATGGGGAACCTCACCAAATTCAAACTGTAGTCAAATAAATTCAGACAGGGTCCTGATGGGCTCTCTGACTTGACTAGCATGCCACTATTTCTGAAATCACCTCTGAAGTCTTAGAAACTGTTTACAGTTTACAGCAGAAACTGTAATGTCCATACATGCCCAATGACAGCACAAATTCTGGTAAGGGAAGCTAGTGTTTTTATCCCAGCTACTACTAATTCTCCTAAAATGATACCTGTGGCTCCCCCACATTGTGGAGACTGTACCTAAGGACAGGATGATTACTGCTCCATTTTGTCCTTCCCCTTATCTAAGATGGCATCTACTTCCTCCCTAGAACAACAGAAGGGCATCAAAAGGGCAGGACCACTACAGGCTTGGTTTCTCTGGAGTTTCAAACACATTAACAGTTTCTCAGACATGCCTTTTAGCTCTTCTGAAATCAGATTTGAAGATGCCCAGAATGGTAGGCAGTCCGATCATACCTATTAGCAGAACTCCCATTTAATTCCCTCATCTGTTAGTAATACATCCTGTTCTGGGTAGGGAACTCACTGCAGTCAGTTGACTCAAAGTTCACACCCACTGCTCCCATCACAAATAAACCTTACGGACCAATGAGCTCAAGCTTCTTGCCACAGAAAATACATTTCAGGCATTCAAATGGATCTTTGCCAGGTGCTCCATCCAAGTGGCCAGAAACACCTCTAGTAAAGTTTTTTTTGTCTCAAAAAGAAAGGGGGAACACTGTCTCTTTTTCTCCAGCTTTGGACCCTGAAGTTTTGAGATTGGTGTGGGACATCGAACATCCAACTCCATTGCTATTCACCTTGAACACTGTTGCAGACTCCACCAGCAGGCCTCAAGCCACCTCCCATCTGGCAGCTGTCCTTGGTCGTCATGTTAAGCCTGCTCTGAATGTGGGCCACTATTACAGTGGACTGTTTTGCTATGAGTGCAGACTGAATGTTTCTTCAGCAGAGAAAAAGAAATGGAAAGAAATAATGGCCTCATCAAACAAAAATGTTTATATATAATTTATTTTTCTTAGTGTCCTTTTCTGTGCAGATCACACATTACAGAACTGGCCTTTGCTGAGTGTTTTCAAACTATAGTTCCAATATTAAGGAAGCCTTTGGCTGTCAAGCACCCATAGGAGATCAACACACTTCAGAATTAATAAACCCAAAATCATTCTAAATGGACTCTCATCTGGTTTTGTCTTAATAAAATCTAGTAAAGGTTAAAATTATCCATTAATATATATTAGAAATATGCTTGCAGCATCATATCAAATCTAACTCACTTAACATATTTTACGTGTTAAAACAGACTTTTTCTAAAGATGATTTTATCTTCTAACTCAACATGGAATGGTATGTTCTAAATATTTCTTGTTGTTAGACTTCTAAAGCTTAAGGTGTTCTCATATCAAGAACCTCATCTAGGCTATTTAGTCAACAGGTACACAGATCTAGTGAGCTAATAAGAGCTTTCTTTTCAAAACAAAAAAACAAGCCTTTATTTATTCCTTTTGGTGGATAAATTACCTCATTGCTAATCTTATTCGCTGTCTCAAAAATTAGAGCTAACAGTCTTAATTCACAATTATTAAAAAAAATACAAAAAAGCTTACACATACACCTTTCAACCTAGTCTGAATCATACACTTCTTACTCCAAATTTGCTAATTAATCCTACATCTGTAAACTTTTCTAAACATCTGTATATCAAGCTTTTTCATGTGTATACCTTAAAGTACTTTTTTCTCATCAATAGATAAGCAAAATGCAAGCAGTCCCTGGAACAATTTCTTGCTACCCTGTCACCAGGCTGGATGTGGAAGGCTGTCAGGGAAATCAAATGAGTAAATATGCTGATAAAAAGGAAATAACAAGAGTTTGGTAATATCTAAAAGGTTAACAAGCTTTCCTGTCAGAACAAGCTTTCACAGGGTGGAATCCACTTCATCAGATGCATGACCAGTTTTCCATCAAACAATTTCCCCTGCTTTGGGGGCAGGTGTTACAGCCACCCATGTAAGTGTATCATGGGTATAGGGTTGGTTGGCCGCTAGCAAAACAGTGGCAAGATAGAATTAAGTTTAGTGTACAATGCAACAAAATATAGCACAGATTTTTAAAGGCAAGTTAAAAACAGAGTTCCAGACAACCTACTGACAAGGGTAGGCTTCTATTAGGTAAGTGAGCTTTATACGGTAAGGTAACAAAATTCCAAAATTTGTTTTATTGTTTTTACCTTTTCTACCAGCTCCTCTGAGCAAGGCATTCCTGGTTCCTCACTCAGTTTGTGGGTGTTTTATACAATGTCATCACTGTCTTGGAACTGTTTGTTCTTTGTGAACATTTCTGTAGCTCTTTTAAGATTTAGGGAAGTGTGGTAGTATTTTGAAATGGTTTGATGACACACTTATGTATTTGTGTTATTCTGGTATACTATAGTGCTACCTAGTGACTGTGTGATAGAACATACAGAAGGTCACAGAACAAGAAACTCCTGGCTAGAGGGGCAGGAAGGTAAGAGAGCCAGTTTTAGCCTCAGAAGGAACCCAGAAGTACAGGCTTCAGTAATTGGCTGGATGCATCTTTCCTCCATAGGCACTACAACAGGGCTGGCCAAACAAGCTTGAGAACAGCATGTGGCTCTTCTAAGTTTATTTCGCAGTTTGCCGCTTGCCATCTGCCACCACTGCCCATGGGTGCCCACTTGTGGCTCTCAAACACCTGACATTTACCCTATGTCACTCTTTGTTGAGCTAGCCTGTCCACCCCTGCACTGGAATAAGGCTGGACAACTTGTAGCCCTCCAGATGTTTTGTATTACATCTTCCATGATCCTTCACCATGGGCTATAATCTGTAGGTCTACTGGCAGTTGTGAGCAAAAACACCTGGAAGTCTACAAGTTGCCCTCTGCTGCACCAAAGAAGGCATCCTGCCCACATAAGTACTGGGCTGAATGGTGTCTCTAAAGGAACATGAATGCATGCTTACCTTTTCATCTACTGCAGAGCTGGTTGGATTCATTTCGAGGTATTGAACATGTACGATGGAGCAAGTGTGTTTCCTCCAGTATCTTTAAGCAAAAGAGCCAATTACTTCTTCACTTTTAAATCATGCAGAGCTGGCTCCTACTCCAGCCTAGCCTAGGCCTTTGCCCCCTGATTAACACAGCCAACAATAAAATGGCTGCTGCTGCTTCCAGCCCCGCCTTGGGTATGTATGCATGTGAGCGAGCCTTCGGATGGAGCAGCCCTCCCTTGGTCTTCTAGTCAGCTGAAAAGAAAAGGCACTCCCTCCACCCCTTGCCTGTTTAACCCACCCTCTTGGGCTGTGCTTAAGTATGTTATATAAAGCACCCCAAACACAGATAGTTGTTTCCCCTCTGTTTTCATTCCTGTGAGTGCAGAGACATTTCCCGCCATCTGTGAATAAAAGAGAGAGAGCTCTTAGAGGAAAGCAGGAACAGTGCTGTTCTTGTGACCAGAACAAGGCCAGGCTACACAAGGAGAAGGAAGGCCTCACAGAGGCAAAGCTAAAGGGCTCTGATAGATTTAGGGTTTGTACCCTCCCCCACCCCAATGGACAAGGATTTTTTTGCTGGAGGAAAGTGCTTATTTAAGCAGTGTTCATAAGAATGCCACTGAACAAGAGTACTGTAACTTTTCATTTCTTTACTATGTTAGTGAGAGGTTTTCTGTGGACATGTCAGGAGGGTGCCTTAGTCCACTCTCCTTTAGAAGACAACTCAAACTCTGTGAAACAGAGTCGAAAGCAGGGTGCAATATCCCTGCAGGTCCTCTCTGACAGAAATGTGAAGCAACAGGGTAGCTATTATAAAGCCAACTCAACTGCATGATGTAGCACATTTTCCTACAGAACATTCTTGCAGAAGTATGTAAGACTTCTGACCAGACTGATTGATTGGTTTTAAAGACAGTGAAGTACAGTAGTTAGAGTGCTGGAATGGGATGGAGCAATCTCAGGCCTAGTCCCCACTCAGCCATGCAGCTCACTGGGTGGCTTTGGGCCAGCCATTTACTCTCAACCCAACCTACCTCACAGGCTTGTTATGAGGGTAAAATAGCAAGAAAGAAGGCCAGATAAGTGGCCTGGGGTACCTTGCAAGAGGGTAAAAGATAGGATATAAATATAATGATAAATAACATTAACGGGGCCTAATTATATACAATGTTAGATGAGTTGCCTATAGTATTATGTGAGGTGCGTGTTTTTAAAAATCTGATAGTAACTAATTTGGGGTGGGTGCCTCTTTTGAATTCATTTAAGGCTTAAGGAAGCTGCAGCCTTGAATTTACAAAAGCTTTGCCTCGCTGTCAAGAAGACATTTTGGAGGACTATCATTTATACAGTCACCATAATTTAGAGAGCACTTGACAGTAAATGAAAACAACAAAACCTTCCTTCCATTACCACTGTCTTGAAAATGACAGCAGAAACACCTCCCCCACCCACACACACTCACAAGGTGGGTTCACACCTAACAACAAGCCATGGTGGAAGTACAGAGAAACAACAGCTTGTCAGTTTTCCATGCTTCATCATGGCTTGGTTTACTGTCTGAACCCAGTTATACAATGTTTCCACATGGTTTCTATCTTTCTGCCACAGAGTCTGGCAACAAGAGTGGCTGTGGCTATGATTAGCTGTGTTGGAGCCTGCCATACTCGGCTTGGTTGCTCTGCGCCACTTTTTTCTCTGTCCTTGTGCTGCCTTCCCAATGCCCGGCCAAGGCTGTAGAATCCCAGCAGCTCTGATTCCCACAGCAGCAACCGTAGAAGCAGCTGTACTTGGCACCCAGTCTGGTTGCTGCACTTTGCTGGAGCAGTGCTTGGAAATGCAGGCGTGCTTGTGCTGCTCTAGGAACCAGTGGCCTTACCCATGAGGAGCACATGGGCTTTGTGGAGGCATTACCATCAGGGAGATTGCTCTGAGAAGCCCAGGTCTCCACCCATTCTTCTGTCCTAGACTGCTATGTTGTCCCTGACATTTCTAAGGACTCTGAACAAGCCCTGCTGCCTCTCCCCATCTCCACCAGCTGTGGGACAAACACTCTCCTAACAGTTTGCTGGAAAACTTCCAGCAACAGCAAGGAAAACTTTCCTGGACAGATGCCCAGGGGCTAATAGAATACATGCCACCATTAGAAGGGAAGATGGAGAAGCATGGAAACAAGGCATGCATGAAGCTAAGTACCTGTCTGAACTCAGGACACAAAGATCCCATGAAGTGTAGTTACTGCAGAATTACTTAGCATTATGTATGAATGCACTCACTTTATGTGCTTTGCATTCCAAGCTTGTTCTCTAACATGTTAATTGCAGCACCTGTTTGATAGGGAGAGTGATTGTTATCAGAATTATAACGGGGCAGGGAAGAGTCAAACTTTTCCAGCCTATGTAATTCAAAATAAGTCTCCCTATATCCCACAAATATTACTACAAATACCTCATTTGTTCTCACTACAGGTAGGTCCCTTTTGCATATATAATTTAAAATTGTATACTTTGGGAAAACTGTTTTTTTGCTTTATTACAGTCCTGTTTTAGAAACTATTGTAAACTCCCCAGACAGCTTCAACCATTGGGTGGTGTAGAATTAAAATAAGGTATAATAATTTTGCACTGGCTAACGTTTTTAAAAAACATATTGCAGTTACACCCCTCCTGTTTGCCTCTTGAAAGGAACCCAAAGTGTCTTTCATAATCACCTTTCACTCCATTTTATTCTGGGAGGTGGGTTAGGCAGTGATCTTCATGGCTGAGTGGAGACTAGAGCCCAGATCTCCTAGGTCACCCCCCATCTAACGCTAACAAGTACATCACAGTGGCTTTCAAATCTCAGACAAGAGACTGTTGGAAGGCTAATGTTTTACATCTGTTTCATAAACCACCTAGAGGATCATGTTGACTGGTCAATATATAAGCACTGAAAATAAGTAAATGTGTTTTGCATTATCTTACTTCTGTTTCAGCTAACAAAACTTTTGAATATACCAGAAAACGGGAAATATGTTTTCCTCCTTGAAGTACCATGCTGTAGACTATCTATATGAGGTACAACATCAATGCTGTACATTTCTTGCTGTTTCAGAAGTGATAGAAATAGATACATCCAAAAGTATAAACAACTTTTTAAATAGCAAGTGATTAAATTGTGCTTCGGTTTTTAAAATTATTTTGACAGTATTGCAAAGTTTTAATTTCCTCATTGCTTCATTTAGAAAATCTAACAATGTACAGAATTTCTAATACTTTTTAAAAACTTGTTTCAACTGTGCTTCTCAGTCTCAGAATATGTTGTGACATAACATGAAGAGTTTTATTGCCCATTTTTGCAGAAGGCATTATTGCTTGTGATTTCAGAAGGCATCTCCATTTATCTGTTTAATGTGCACAAAATAGTGTTGATTTTCTTAAAAAGTAAATATTTGGCATAATCCAACAAAGATTAAGAAAATTGTATAAAATTTGACTGGATGGTTTAGCATGTACTTTAGATGCAATCCTAAACACAATAAGATGTAAATACCATTGAAGAAAGCTGGTCATAATTTTCAGGTAAAGATGCATAGGATTGCTGCAAATCTTTTCCACTGAAATCACAGGAACTTGGGTTTTAGAAGAAAATTAGGAGATGGGTCTGAGTTTCTACACATGATAAAGTAGACCTAAAATATGCAGGCAAACAAAATTACTGTGTACTCTGGAAAAGGGAACTAGAACTCCTAATACAATTATTAAGCAATTCCAATGGACAGGACTTGCAGTAGCAACCTAAGCATGTTTGCATGGCTATGAGGGACACAAGGAATTAATTAATACTTAATAAAGTTGAAACAGTGTCACTCATAAACCTGTGGTACACTTTTCTTGTGCAGAGAGTGACTAGACAGAAAATGCTCTTTGAATCATTATCAATTCACATCCCTTCCTGCTTATACCAAGATAAAAATTATTCTCATAATGGAAGCTTTGCTGATGACAAATATAGAAGACCCTGGACAAGAGGTATGTTGTTTTTAGCTTTAGTGTTTAATTTATATTCTAAAACATGCAATTTTGAGTGCAAGAGAACATTAATGTGGAACTCAAACCACTTTCAGAAAGTCATTATTTGTATACCACTCCATATATATATATATATTGTTTGTATGTCATCTTTTGTGAGAGCCTCAGGATGACTTACACAAATAAAATTCCAATACATAACAGTATAACATAAATAAATTAATGACCCTCTCTGGCTGCAAATAAAATATGGTAATAAAATTCAATATTAAAACTTGTTAAAATATTGATTAAATAAAAAGGTCTTAACAGATAGATTGTGGAGTGCTGAACTGTAAAAGCTAAAACCAGCAAGGGATTAAAAATAATATGTTAAAAACAGCCTTCTTTGACAAAAAATGCATTAGCTACTTTACATGGCCAAATGGGGACTAACACTTGGATCCCCTAGGATTCCTTTCACCATGCTTGATGCAATGTCTATTTCCATCTAGTAGAATTCCTCTTCCTGGTGGAGGGGAAAGGAAGAAATGGAATTCACATTGTTTTTTCTGAACTATTTCAGTTTTCTATTTTTTTTCTGTTTTAGTTTCAACTGACTCTGCTCAAATTATGATGAATATTTCTGTGCTTGATCTTTGGAAGAACTGTCTCTCCATAGAAGATTTCTTGGAGAAGTAAGTCCTCTTATGTTTGCAACATAAAAAGTTCCAAATAAACCTCCATTTACTTAGTAGGAAAAATGGAAACCAGCAGGCCAGCCAGGACATTTTCCACATGAAGCAAAGATGGTGTCCCCTCTCCAGTTCCATTTGCAGAATGTGGGCCAGCTGAACTGCCAGTTGAACCTTACTTCAATATTGGTGAGGAGCTAGTGTCTTGCACCACACCTGGTTTAGTGGGGCTATGATAGCCTGTGTGACACACACAACTGTTTTCTCAAACATAGAGGAATAGTCAGGGGACTGCAACCACTGACCCCAGCAACTGCCATTGGAGGTACCCACCTCATTCTGCCTAACAGTAGTCCTGGTCCAGAAAACCAACAATATTTATGCACAAGTAAATAGCGTGTTTAAATTACTATAAACATAAGAGTCAATAGCTGCAAATATAAGAGTTAAAATTATTACCGTATTATCTGCATGGGGAGTGAATAAATACAGTAATGTATCTTGGCTTGTGAGATGCAAGTTCAAACATCATTCCTCAGTAACCAAGCCTCAATGCCCAAACTGTAAAAGCAAAAAATAATAATATATCAGGTGTCGCAAGGAAAAACAGGTTCAAGGTTACAGAGGGCTTTGCACTTTATAAATAATTAGAAAACAGTTTTCTTATTGTTAGTATCACAACACTTATGGACACAATGAAAAAAATCCTTGCTGTAACATGTTTTCTTGGAATTTCCAAAGGAAGCCTACTCTGTGAAAGACTACTTGAATCTTTAAAACCACACATTATGTTTTGTGAAAAATAGAAAATATCTGATCTGTCCTTTTCACAAGTTAAACTCCTAAGCTGACTCAAGAGAGTTCGATTCTGAGAGACAGCACACCACTTCCACTACCAGAAACACTCTAAATTAGCTTTCTCCCACCTTGTGCCCTTCAAATGTTTCCAGCTTCAACACCTACACCAAATTAAGGTCATAGCCAAGAGTTGAGCCACTCCGAGGTTAGGCCTAGTAGCTTTGGGGATGGGGGATAAATTCTTTTATCCATGAATTGTTTTTCTTTCATGTACTAAAATAATCTGTACTCCACTTAGGAAACCCATTTCAAGCACTCTCTACCATATTCATAATGAAGATGTCGAAATTGTTCCAAGTTCAAATCCTTGTTCACAGTTGGATATAAAAGATGCCTGTGTGCTTATGAAAGACACCGAAAGGGCAGACATTTCTTGTGCCAATGAACTGCACTCTAATTATGTTCCAGTAGCACTTAAAGACCAAGAAGAAGGTAAAGACACATTCTGTACTTCACACCTATCAGTGCAGAGCAAAATGACACTTGGATACAAAAAAACAAAACAAAAAAAACATGTTTAGATAAACTACTTATCCATATGTGGCTAAAAAGCTGGGAAATTGCCCAGGACAAGGAACTGGCTAAATTCAAGGCTGGATTAATATTCATGTATATTGTAAAATTGCATGTCTGTTATAGCATTCATGTATATTATATTTTATATTATAGTTTTGTTCTTTAAAGAATAAATCCAGTCCCGGTTTTGCCTTAGTTTATTTCTGAGGCAGATGTTCCCCCAAACCTCAAGTTAAAATTGGAGACATACTTCACACTCACTTCCTTAAAGGTTCTTTAGGGTACACGAATGTAGGCATTACCTGTCCTCAGATGATCCCAACCCTTTCTACAAGAGTCACTGTTGTGATTATTTCTTTTCAATGGTGCCATTCCACTCTGCTCTGGTACTGGCATTATTTCACTGACTTCAAAATTTGGGAATCCTGCTTTACCTCGGGGCCTTGGTTATTTTGTAAACTGAAGCTCTGGACTTCTGTCCCAACATTCTACATAAAGGCACCACAGATTGAGTTTAAGAATTTTAAAAATGTTGTTTCTTGTTACTTTTTAAAAAGGAAATATGCCAAAGGGAAATGTGTACATATAGCAGAGTTATGAGAGAGAGAGAGAGAGAGAGAGAGAGAGAGAGAGAGAGAGAGAGAGAGCGCGCAAAAAGAAAAAATCATGCAAGTGACTTGTGCCATATGAATCTGTTGGCCATAGGGCTGGATGCAGTGGCTAATCACACAATCCTATCCATGGCTACTTAGCAGTAAATCCCATTATGCTGAATGTTGCTTATTCCCTGGTAAATGTGTAGAGGATTGTAGCTGAAGTTAGTTGTGCTTTATTTCAGGGGTGGGCAGCTTCCAGATGTTTTCAACAACTTTGATCCACCTTCACCATTCAACTGTATTGTAATTTGCTTTTCCATTTCTTGCAAGGTTTATATATTGAGGATGAATTTGTTTTTGTGGATAATTTGGTACAGTATGGTAAATGGCTACCTACTCTGCAAATGCTGTTGAGCCGACTAAACATTTTCCACATACAGGATCCCTTTTCGAATTCCAAAGGCGATACTATCACAGAAGAGGATATCTTCAGGTACTATGTAACGCAGTGGTGTTCAGTATGCACTGCTTATGCATACTATCTTAATATATGACCATAATTGTTTTTGTGCATATTGTTGAGTACATATATAGTATATGACCCTGCCAAACTTAAGCCCCTTTAAATGAAATAGGTTTTAGGGTATACTTAATTTTATTTTTGTATAGAACTGTGAATGTTTGCTCCTGCTTGGCCTCTCCTGCAAGTGTGAATGTCTAAAAAAGTCCAGCAATTCCTTATTTAGTTGACATCAGAACCAGGGATCCCTTTTGTTCCAAAACACAGCATGATCCATAAGATAACATTTGTTTATGATACTGTAGATCATCTGGGAGCAACAAGATAGCATCTCAGATTTGGGCAACACGCAAGGTGCACGGTCCTATGCATAGTCAGACAGAAGTCCCACAATTCCCAGTATATACCAGCTAGCTGCCTTAGTAGTTGCCGGACTTTTTTCTGTCTTACCAAACATTGGAATGAGCTCTAATAAACCATGCATGTTTTATTTCAAGACACCCATGCTAATGGAAATGAAAATGCTGTATGTGCTAATATGCAGCTCCTTTATGGCTAGTCAGAATTTTCCAGAATCCTAGCTTACCATTAATTGGCCATTAACTTGTTTCCATGGAAAAGAAGAGGTGTGCTTTTGACTGGATCATAACTTGCCGTTGCTTAGATTGCAATCCTATATGCACTAACCCAGGAGTAAATCCCATTAAACTCTGTGAGACTTCTAAGTAGAGCTGCAAAGATTTGCACTGTTAAAGAATTCATGCTGCAGCTTAATTAAATGCAGTGGCTAAAACTACAACTGACTTGAACAGATTCAAAATTAAAACTGCTTTCAGAATGTATATTGTTTACTCTGAACAAATGAACAGACTGGAGTGCCGATAGAAAACAGAGGAAGGAAAATATTATTACATTGCATTTATATCTGGCTTTTTTTTTCTTCTTGCAAGGAACCCAAGGCAGCTTACATAGTTTTCCTCAATGCCATTTTTATCCTTACAACTACAATACTGTGAGGTAGGTTCGGGTGGGAGTCTGTGACTGGCCCGAATCATCCCGTGATCTTCATGCCTAATGGGCACTAGAACTCAGATCCCTCAAATTGCAGTCGAACTCTCTAACTGCCATACCATGCTTCCAGCGATTATGGACATGATCGTTTTGCTTCCCAGGATTGTGTGCGGGTGGTGGGAACAACAGGATTGTTTGGAGGCCCAGCTCTAAGATCATAAGATCTCAGAGTTGGGACTCTGAAGGCAGAGCCTTAATCTACCTACCCCTTGCAGTGAGCACGAGAAGAGCTGGGCCAGGTGCCTCCACAAAGATCACAAATGTACCTCAGAAGGAGAAAAAGCAATATGTCAATGTGGAAAGGGGAAGAAGCTCGGTCTGATACATATACCAATTTCTCTTGGTGTCCCAGCTTACCTCCATCTCCTTTCTTGGCATCTTATCTAGACGGCTGAAAAGGGTTGCTTAGGTAAAAATCAGGTTGCGTAGCATAGTGGCAGTGGAAATCATCATCGCTGTACCTCCAAGGTCTTTACATCTGGAGGCTTAAATGCATCAGAAGCAGGAGCACCCTGAAGTGCAATCCAGTAAGGCTCCCATAACCCTGCAAACTTGGTGAATTTTGGGCATTCTACGCATCACCTTCACACTCCTCCTGCCATGCAAGACACTTATGTGGCCGATTTTGGCCATTCAGGAGAGAAGCTTCAGAACATCAGGGTGCTGTGTATGTTGGCAAACTCTGTCTCCTCTGCCCTGTCTCTAAAAGCCTGTCCCCAAGGTACCTGTTGTGATCTCAAAGCTGCACCCAACACAATTCTTTTCACGCCAACTATAAAGCTGGGGGAAGGGCATCCCCAGTTAGGAGTCCCAGCTCTAACCATACAGCAAGCTTCCTATGGATTTTCTGAATTATCCTATTACCATCTAGATTCTGTCCCACAGCCCTATTACACTGTAATAGGGATTCTCCCATATTGCTCTGTATTTTTTCAACTGTATAAAAACATTCCCTCTCGCTATGAGCAATGAGAGGAAAATCACTTGGGCCAGACTCAGAGCTGGTTTAAAATCGGCTTGATGTTAGGTCTTGTCAGCTGAGAAGGCTGTAGATCCTTTGAATCTATACTGCTCCCTCTCTACACACTGGACACCTCTAGCATGCTTCTTCCTTTCTTCCCATAAAGTCAGGGTCACAACCTTATACAGGAAACCATTCTGAAAACTTCCACAGTGATCAGGAGGGAACAGACAGAGGGCTCCAGAGTTGGAAAAATATCTCTGAGAGTGAAGCTTTGCCTAAGATCCGGGGGTGGGGGGGCACCATGGGTGAAGGGATTTATTGTACTGCAATAGTGAATGTTTTTTTTTATCCAGTCAAAATTAGTATGAGGTATAACTTAAGTGTCATCTCAGCTATTTTTCTTTACTATACAATAACATAGATTTGTTGTACGAGAGAGATGTTACTTTACTCAATATTCAGAATTCAACATTCTGAATTCCTTTGCCCTTGAGGAAGGTTTCTAATGAAATGTGTTGGGCACTTTACTGTTTTATTAAATTTTCAGCACCATTTCACTCTTTTGTACCTGGTTCTACCCTCACCTACTGCCAGTTTATGTTTTTAAACTGTTTTCTAGATTATTCAAATTAACGCTTCTTTTAATACATTACAGAATACAGATACTGTGTTACATGGATATGTTATGCCAACTTTGGAATTTTGGCAGTAAATCATTGTGGAAATAAGTCTTTTCCTATAAGTCTTCATATTCATTGCCTATTTACCAATACTGTTTTCCCTGAAGAATATTAATCCTGAGTGAATTATAATTTTGGACCATTTCCCCCTCCAAAACTTGCAGCATTTAAGCATAATCGTATCCAGTTGATCTCTGCTACCCATACCAAGTTTTATAAAATTGCCAATAATGGATGCTTCTGTTGAATATAAACATCAGTGTAGAAAGTTTAACTGGTTTTGCAAGTGTAAATGTCTTTGTTTTTGTTAAACCATAAATTGGCTGTTTAGAAAGAATTAACTGATGGTTTGTTTGGTTTTTTTTTCAAGAGAATGCTTTACTTTTGAAAGAAGTGTGACACCTCAATCCAAAGAGAAACAACTACATGAAGATTTTTGCAAAGTTTCTTTAGAGGAAGAAGAGGTATGTGAAGTACTTTAGTGAATCAAGCATACTATATGCAATAATTATGGGAGGATCTGCACTGTATTCCGGAGGCACATTTTTTTCAAAATGCAATGTTTCCTGAGAACACATGCAAAGAAATATAGCACATCGTGTTGTATTTATAACACAATCAAGTGCCACATGCAAGTGCATAGTGTTCTAATTTCAGGAGAAGCAGGAACAGTTTGAAAGGTCAGGTTTGTTTTATCATTTGTATTTGTCATGCAAGTCCATGATACAGGGCTTAGTATACAGGGGAAATGGGAGGGCATGATATACCAGAGTTTCCTTTTTCTCTTTGCATTTGTGATGTTTATTTTATTTTCTTTATTTCCACTGATTCCATGCACACCTTTGATTATGCACAGCAATGGCAGTTTAAAAATAAATCATGTGGTTTAATCGCACATTCTCAGCATCATACATCTGTAGTCAAAAAAATAATTTCAAAAATAGAAGAGGGGGAGAAATATGGGTGAAGAATGAAGGTGGAAAGCCATGGTGCCATTTTTGGTGTATGTTTGTTTTTTGTTTGCTTTTTCCTGCCTCCAAACCCTCTAAAATCAGTCTATGGGGAGAACTGAGAATGAAAGAAGGAGGAAGATATAAAAGGAAGGGGAAAGAAGGTGGGGAAAATATTGCAAAACAGTTTCTATAGCTTTAAAGCTACTCTTTCCAGTATGACTTATAATCCTCTAGGTTGGAACACATCTCTGTAATATATGAAACCTTGAGAACCAAAAACCCCCCATCATATTTGGCTTGGAAACCACAGGATGCTGTGAGAAGGAAATAGCATCATTACAAAAGGTTGCGGTGTGCCTTTGTGCACACAAGATGCTAGAGCAACATTAAGAAACCATTGCATAGATTAGTCCTTGCTCCTTGTTTACAAAATTGAAATTACCGTAAGTCTGGGCCTCTCCTGTCTCCCTTTGCTCATCCTTTGTTGAGCAAAGCTTACAGATGTAGAGCTTGTAAAAAGCCAGTGAGCTCACATGTGCTAACAAATGCAAATTCTCTGTACAACAAGCAGCTGCTGATCATGTTCAGCTTCATGACATGGTTATGCTGCCTCTGTGCACTTTGCTACACAAGGCATTTATTGTGCACTAGTGACCCCTCATTCACAAAAGTTTGTGGGGCTTTTTCATAACCTCCTCCTCCAGTGCCTCTTCCTTGTTGTACAGCCTTTTTCATGAGTGTTTGTAGAGCAAGGAAGGTCTGGTATAAAATTTCAAATTGCAGCAAAGGGAACAGAACCCTGTGAATTGCCACAGATCCACTATACTGCAGCTATGCCATAGCACCACCTTGTGCTTGCCTAATAAAATATATGGAAAAGCAGAGAAATATATACCCAAGGGAAGGGCTCGGCAACCTTAAACACTCAAAGAGCCATTTGGATCCGTTTCTCACAGAAAAAAAAAAACACCGGGAGCCACAAAACCCTTTTGACATCTAAAATGAAGATAACACTGCATATATCATTTTTTACCTTTATGCTTTGTATTAAAAAAACTATAGTATGTTGCATTTATGAAATCAATGAACTGCTACACAGAAAACAATTTTTTATTTCTGCATGCAACAAAAACATTTTGAACTCCGAAAAAAAAGTTGCTGGGTTGAAGGTTACTTTCAAATAAAATACTCAATGTCTATTTGAGTCCTCCTTGTATTTATGAAATAAAAAGTCAAACTTAAATTATGATTTTTGCTCAGATCAACCTTCCGCATCAGTTCTGAAATGGCTTTTTTTCCTCTCATCTCCATCTGGATATTTTTCAGCGAAGGCTGTGTGTTTATTGTGGAAATGTCTTGCAACATTTGACTTTTGTTGTTTGCCAATTTCTCACCACTTATTAAGCATACTGGTAAACCAGTCTCATCAGCAGTGAAAGCAATCTGCCCACGTACCATTAAATGTTCTGTTTTCTTCTGAAACTTTTCTTTTCTTGGATTTATCCATGGTTGGCCTACCAGGGGTTGAAAAGCTCAATAAATCGCATGCAGGCAGGTGTCGCACATTGGTGGGTGTGAAACATGTTTTGAGCGACAGGGAGCCGCAGCAGAGGGATGAAAGAGCCACATGCGGCTCTGGAGCCGCAGGTTGCTGACCCCTGCCCAAAGGGGAAAATGTGTAAAGGATGTAATTATCCTTCTTCAAGGAGAAGAAAGTAAGAAGTCTTAGTAAAGCAATGGGTTAAATGCTTATGTAGAAAAGCCCTCAAAGTTCAGGAACAGTGTTGGCCGTTTTGGTGTAGTCACCAAGAGTGTGGGACTGGGACTTAAGCAACCTGGTTCCTGCTCAGCTATGGAGCCAACTCTGGGCCAGTCACAGACTCTCAGCCCAACCTACCCCACAGGATTGTTGTTGTGGAGATAAGATTGAATACAGGAACAGTAGAATGATGTAAGCCACTTTGAGTTCTTTGTAAGAAAAAAGGCAGGATATAAATCTAAGAATTAAATATTTTTTTCTGGACCTTTTGCTGGTTTAGAAGGCACATAGTGCTGAGGTGATTAGATTTACTCTGAGTTGGAGCAAAACTTGTGAATTTCGCAAATAATTTAAGACAGGGTTGAATTCAGAGGTGTGGATTGCAGCTTTGCAAGATCCCACAGGTGGGAAGATGATGGGAAACCCAAGAGGGTTCTGGGGACAACAGAATAGTGTGTGAGCTGAGACTGAGGGTTGTACCGGGCTGGAAGAATTGATGAAAATGTCTCCCCCTTTCTTTCAGCAGAGATGGGAGTAGGGGCTCTACTGGATCCTGTTTCTATCTGATAATGGAAGGAGCCTTTCTGTTTGTGGGGCAACTTTGGATCCAATCCACTGCAGTTAATCTTATTCTATATCATTATCATCTGCACAAATTTTGTTTAAAGGTTTTTATTCACTTAAAAGCAAAATTCTAGAGACTATTTTGAGGAAAAATGCCAGTTCTTTTTCTTTCTAGGTACTTATACTTCCTATCCCATTAAAATTCTATAAAACAGCAGACATAAACCTAGACACTGAGATTCCCACCTGTTTGGTACTGAAATCCTTATTACAAGTAACTCTGGAGGCTATAGGCAATGAAAATGAATGCTCTAAAATAATCAGCCAAGGTAAGCTAATGATAATGATACTAAATCTTGGGTTTCATATGGTCCAAGTTTTATTTATTATTTTATTTTTATTTTATAAAAAATATTATTTTATTTCTGTTCTTTATAACTGGTATATTTAAAAATGGATTCTATGCATCCTACATGGGAAAAAACCATTCTTCGATTGCATGTTAATGTCTTTTTTTCAGATCTTGAAATGAAAACTATACCTGAGAAAATAGAGATTCCAAATTATTGTTCCACACAGGAAGTTGGTGCCAGTCGGAACGGAAGTGCCCTGGAATTTAACGAGCTGGGTAGGGTGCTTAGCACAGGCCTGTTTGAGACAGTGCTAAGATATTTTTGAGAATGTCATATAGCTCTGTTGATCTGATTTTATTTCTTAGAGTTTTTTGACACGAGGCATTCATTGCACTTTTGTGATTCTATGTACACTCTTCCTCACTCACAGAAGTTTGTGAGTGCTTTTCATAACATTGTCATCCTCCAGGGCCTCTCCCATGTTTTCTAACTATTTTCACAGCTTTCTTTAGTTAAGAAATTCAGCTATTTTGCTGCATGCTGCCATTATTTGCTATAGAAGTATAGTGTAATTTTGTGGTTCCACTCTATACCCCAGTGCTGCTGTATGTTACATAATAAAGCATACAGGGACATATAGAACAAGTCTCCGTCAGTGAAAACTGAAGAAGCCTCAGTAAAGCTCTGGGTTAAATGCTGCATATAAAGTAGCTGTTAGTCCTGAATTGCTGAAGGGGACTGGGCAGAGAAAATAAGTTTAGGAATCACTGGTGCTCTGCGTAAGGACCATGGAGGGTATGAAGTGGAGGAGATACAAATAGTGATTGCTCTGGTATGCTGTTTTTGGTTTCCTTTGCCAGACCTATCCTGTTGGTATCTGTCTGCCTTCAGAATAAATACATGGAATAAATAGATTAAAGTCTTCTGCATGTTCATCTGATTGAAAGTTTGGTCGGTACTTTTTTCAGGGATGGGGTTGGGTAACAGCTTATTCTCTTAGAAAGGACAAGGAGAGGTGATTTTGTTATTGTGGCAGGGTCCTTGTTATGGGCTAGACTTCTTTTTAAATGTATGAGGTGTGTCCAGAATATAATGAGAATGATGTCCCTACACTCGAGAAGGGCTCTCTGAAAGGAGAAGCGGTGTCAGGTATACGTTAGAACACTGATCAGTTTCATTCCAGCCCTGTCAGTGTTGAGACATTCTTTTATGTGACACCCTGTTCAAGTGCCTCATATTAAGAAAAATGCAAGCGTGTTTGGAGCAGCAGTACGTGATAATTTTTTTTGTGAAATTGGGTAAAAGTGCATCAGAAACTTTGGAAATGGTGAGGAAAGCTTATGGAGGAGCTGCACTATCATCTGCAGAAGTGTACCGATGGCACAAGGCCTTCAAGGAAGGATGATAAGGTGTTGAGAATAAACAGCGATCATGACACCCTTCTTTGTCAAAAAAGAGACAGAATGTGGATGCAGTGAGGTCTGTTCACACAACCCACCGAGTCATAGTGCTTTGGCTGTCAGAGAGTTTTTGGCTGAAAAACGCATCATGGTGCTTGCCCATCCGCGCCTCAGCCCCGACTTGGCTCCTTGCGACTTTTTCATACTCCCAAAGATGAAGAATGGTTTGAAAGGACACCATTTTGGTAGTGTGGATAACATCCAAAGAGCCACTACGCAGGCTCTGAACGCTATCCCACTTGAAGACTTCCAGGGATGCTATGAAGAATGGAAAAATCACTGGGAGTGTTGTGTATTTTCACAAGATGCATACTTTGAAGGAGACAATGTTCAATTGTAATTTTTTTCAATAAAATATTTTTAAAAATATCATTCTCATTACTTTCTGGACACACCTCATATTTCAGTGCCGTGTATTCCTAATACAGAAAAGTTTATTTCTATCATACTGACTCTCCCTGTAATTTCCAGCAAGTCGTGCTTCATTTCATCCTGAAGAACTGGATGTACCATTGACCCCTCCAAATATATCAGAGAAGCTGCATGTGAATTTACTATACGCACAACTACAACCAGAAGCAGTTTCTCCCTTTAGTAAAAGGCAAGTGGAAGCCTGTGATGGAATAAAACAAGTTGATGATCCAAACTGATAGAAATGTGATATATTGAATGTAATGAAATGAACATGCTATAAAGCATCAATTCATACAGAATGTACTCCTGCATTTGTACCACATGCAATATGTGATTTTAGGATCACCATTAAAATTAAATATGTACAATTAAGTTCCAGTAACCCAAACAGTTTCTCAGTACAAAAAAAAAAAAAAATGTTTTTGGGATGGCAATAAAGCCATGCACAGTCACAGAGCTGGGCTATAGCATCTTATGCAACAAAGGGAGTGATGATTGTTTGAATAAACCAAGCCAAAACTGTGTGTGTGTAGTCCATGAAAAATATTCATACATAAGTCACTTATTAAAAATAAAATTTGGGTTAAATTTTGAAGTGCCTGCTGTTCTGTGTTGGGAAGGTGTTGCTAGGGATGTGAGCACAGGCCATTTTGGTGATGCCACTTGGGAACTGTGAAGGAACTGTCAAAACAATGAGTATGAACACTGACTGTCAAGCCAGCAATTGTGGAGGGGAAAATGGTTAAAGGGCCGAAAAGGCTTTGTCATACAAAAACAGGTTGCAGTCACAGCTGGGGACACTCAGCCAGTGCCAATCACCGTAAAGTGTGGCACTGGTGCTGGCCTGGATGAGTTTGCAAGAGCAGCAAGAGACTTTTGCCAAGTGGCTCTCTAACCACTTCCCAGTACCCACGGTGGGGTTAGTCACTGAGGTTTGGAAAACATAACAAGCCATCTTGGATACAAGGACTTTTAGAAGAAGCTATGTGTTATCGGGGTAATTTGTTGCCCCCAGACAAGCCGACCCGTGGAAAATAGCCTGGGTTTGCAAATTGTGTCCATCCACCATGGCTTGTCACTAATGATGTGTTTTTATATTACACTGGCCCAGCCAATATAAAGCAAGTTTGGAAATGAGACACAGAACTTGCCTACCCAAGTATTTTATTTTTTCCTATTTCTTCTTTTCCTTAGCAGTTTTATTACCAAATCCACTGCAATGCAATTAGAAGACCTAATGTGGCAATCAGAAAAATACCCAAATCCTATGAATTCCTTTTTTCTTGCAGGTAAATCAGTTCAGATTCTTATTCAGATTTATCTTTATTTCAAATGCTGAATACATACCCCACAGATCCATAAATCCCAAGAGCACAATCAGTGCCATGACTATACCAAGCTGAGCATCTGTTCCAAGTTATGTGCTAAGATGTATTTCCTTCTCATTAAAAAAATCATGTTCTAAAGAGAAATTTCTGGCATATCCAGTACAACCAGTGCAGGATAACATTTTTGAAAATCTTCTGTGTATTAATAAAGAATAAAGCAGTTTCTCAAAGGTAAAATGTAAGTGCAGTCAAGTGCAAGTTAACTTTGATGTGAATTCTATTGTGTTCAGCTGGGCTTACATTTAGTAAGAACGTTTATGATTGCAGGATCAGGCTACAATCCTATTAGCACTTACTTGGAAAGAAATAAGTAGAAAATAAATAGGTCTTAGGCCTGGGAATGCAATGTGGACCTCTGGGCTTCTGCAGAAGGCCATGTCCCCTTCCCTCAAGCCCATTGTTTTGTGGTTTCCCAGTTTGCGTGCATTCTCCTCCATTCTGATAGTTTATGGTGCCTCTCCTATGGCTTAGTTACTGGCCACAAAGGTTTTAAGCTAAAATATGCTGGTATTTTGCTTTTGGCTCCACCTCTTTTGATTTTGCCCCCCACCCATCACTAGGATGCTTCTCCCAAATGGAGTTAAGCCCTTGGGCTGAAAGAGGTTCTGCACTCCTGCAGAATTTCAGTGACAGTCTGTTATGCATCCCAGTTCAGAAAAGCTAATATATGCCTTGCTAACTTTCTGTCCCTCACAGAAAGGGTTTCTGCACAAGTAAAATTGTGCTATGAATGTGGAGAAAGCGCTGTCCATGTAGTTTCTTCTCTGGCATCCCTGGGCTGTGGGATTAAGATTCAAGTGCAGCATTGAACAAGTGGTTTGTCAGCTTTGATCAAACATTTTGAAGGAGGAAAGTATCTTACACCTCCATTTTTTCTCTGTTGTGGGTAATATGTGGTAGGACAATACAGAAAACGGTTTGGATCAGACCTTTCTGGTCTCAAATGGGTAACCAGCATTGATAATCTGTTCAGCAGCTAGCCAGGCACCTATACATAGGCACCTAAAGCCAAGATAAAACTAGATTATTTTTATTAATAGCCTGTTTTGCATTTTGTCTTTTTTCATAGAGCATCAGACTTCTATACCTCCATGTCACCACCTTCCAGTTACAGAACTGAAAACATTGCTCTGTATACATGAAGACATTTCAGTGATCAACACCTTAGAGGAAGATGGAATGATTAATTTATGGGAGATAATGTCTTTCCCATCTACTTTAGAAGCACTGAGCATAGATTTAAGTGATGGAGAAAGACCTGTTTGTACTAGCGTGGAAGTATTCTCAAAACTGACTCACTCTCAGTTACACAGTAAGTACTTTGGATTTTTCACAAGTGACAAGAATAACAAGATTTTTGTTGTTGTTGTTTAACAGAAGATTCAGTTTACTGGTAGGCAGTAGCACACTCCTAACTCCTCCAATACTTATTACAATACTTTAGCTGACTGTAAGGCCTAGGTGAGACTTACTTAGCAGTAGATATGCATAAGATTACAACCCAGTTTCTGGAAGAGCTTTGGCTTCATCTCTCTTGTTCCCTGTGCACCTTATGACAGCACTCCCATATGCTTTATTCTATTTAGAAAATGTACTTGTTTCTGGAAAGAACAAAGAAATCAGGTAGAAGAGGAAAGGGGAAATTCCTATGCAACAGGGGAAGGCAGCCAGGCAGCATAGTTCTGCAACCTGATCTAGTATAAGCCTCTCCATTGCTGGATCAAAGAGAATTGGGCAGGGTGTTGGGGTGAGGGTCCTATTATACACATCTAGTTTAATTGCCAGGTGTCCAGGGTGTTCCATGTTAGGAAAGGGGTTGGTATATCATAGAAACACAGAAACAGAGCGAGTCAGAAGGGGCCTCCCAGGCCATCTAGCTTATGTGGCAGCTTTACTACTAACTTACCCAGCTGTGTGGCTGTTCACAACCTGGTCTGCTAGGAGCCAGAAAGGCTCTTTAGGATTTGACTGGTTACAAGAAAAAGGATTTATAGTACTCACAAAACATCCAGTACTTTTACATACTGATTGGTTCATGCAGGTAAAGCTTAGAAATCAATGTGACTGGCAGATAGCCAACCAGGCATCTGTTGCCTCATGGAAAGTCAGGGGAGAGAGAGAAGTGAATGTCTCCTTAGAAAGATTCCCAGATGTGGAAGGAAGTGGGTTTTGCAGGGCAGTTTCCAGTTTCCTCCCCTAGTGACACTATGTGTACAAGTATATCTAACATTCTGGTAGACTGTGCTCAGAGCTGCTAGAAGCAAAACAAGCAGTTCAGTTTTGTTGTGCATTGCCTTTATTATTCATCTCCATTAAAGAGAATAAACAACTGATCCACAAAGACTTGATGAGGTTTCTTTTAGCTGCAGTATAACTAGAAGCAACAGCTCACTGGAAAGTGGGCAAGGGCCTCTTGGAACAGGGGTGGATGGTTAAGGTGTGAATGTTGGCACTCTTGAAGAATTTAATGCCTAAAGGGTAACAAGATGGCTTAAAATTGCAACAAAATTATCAAAATCTGGTTTCCTTTCATAACATAAGTTAATAAGAACTCTTGAGAGGAGAGGATTCCCTAATGCACACTGTAAATTCTGGTGAGTTATTTTTTAACAATTTCTGAAGCAACTTTCTCTATACCTATTTGTTGTAATGTTCTGTAATGTTCTTTGTTTAATAGTCACTAATTGAATACAACCTAATAAGTGGAAAGGTCCTTACAAATGCTGTGTACATAATTCTTACATAATTATAAGAAATTTCAATTTGCCAGACACACAGTATACAAACTGAACATGACACAACATGTTGGGTGACTTGGAAAGTTGGAATTAATTTGTGGCCAACTTTTAAACCTACATAACTTCATAATCCAACCTCATAACTCTACATAATATTCTAAGGGACTTCTTTTCATGAGGTATTTATTGTGCATCCATGATTCCTCACTCACAGAAGTTTACGTGGCCTTCTCACAAAGTTGTGGCTCTCCAAGACCTCTCCTGAGTTTTACTGCCACTTTCACAAGGATCTTTTGGAGCAAGGAAAGTCTGGTATTAAATTTCAAACTGGAACAAACACTGTGTAAAAACTCACAAATCTGCTCTACTGCAGATAACACCTCCTTTTTAAATTTAAAGCTGAGGGGAGGAAGTCCATGTAAAGATACATTTTTTTTTCCTTCCATAAATGGGGGAAGCCTCCAGTAACATGGCAGATTAAAACTCTCATGCAGAGAAGTCCTATGTTTCTGAGTGCGCTATGTTTAGTAGAGAAATAGGGAAACATTTATATGCACAGCACGAACATGTTTTTCCCCTTTTTAGACTGGATTGAAGAGAAAAATTCTTTTGTGAACACTACAGAGGATTCTTTTGATGTTCCTGATTCTAGCGGAACAAATTATTCTTGTTGGTCTCCGCAGAAGAAAAAGTTATCTCCTGCACAGCCCTTGGAGACTACATCAGTACAATACATCACATCTATAATAGGAGACATTGCACCTACTGAAAATCAACTAAAGAGTGAAACTGCAAAACCAATGCATTTTGGAAACAAAGCAGGGGGCAAAAATGATCAATTATACTCACCAGCTAGTTGCAAGGAGGTATCTTTTGAAGCAAACAGTACACCACGAAAGACAAAACCTGCTGTGTTTCAGCTGCCTAAAAAATGTACCAATGATTTTGACCTTTTGAACGACTTTATTATGCTGCGATCTAAACATGTGTTCATCCAAAGTGAGGAAGCAAACTATGTGGCTGTTCAAGAGGAAGGTAGGTTGAGTTCTTTTTTTCAGAAACCACACATATCATAATTCCAGGCTGTAAATCTATACTGGAGATTGAATTACCTCCTTTTTTAACCTGAGGTCATCTTCTCCCCTTGTATATTGTTCTAATATCTCTTCTACTCTGAAATGTTCATGTAAAAATTAGCTTTTCTAATCCATAAGATTACATTCACCCCTCTTCACTGTTGTGACTCAGATTTTTATAAGAGTCACAGCTAAAGATCATATTTTCTCTTTGTCAAATGAAAAAAACAGTAAATGCTACATCTGGGAAAAGGCTATGTAAAGCAGTGAGAACTGAAAAAGGTGGAGTCAGAGGCAGATATGCCTTAAGGCATATCAGCATGAGACATAGATCGGTTTGACAGTCATTCCCCTACCACAGGAAACCCTTCAAACAATGGGGTCCCCCACTCAGCACTTGCAGGCTCCTCCAGTGTAATCCACAAAGCCCTCTGTTCCATGACCCTTAAAACTATCTGTTTATTTTGGAAACTATTAGGGTGCCAGGCTCTCCTTCCTGTTCCTACACTTGCCACTGACCAGCTTTTCAATGGGCAGAAAGGGAAAGAAAGAGCTGCTTCCAGGCCTCATCTTTCTCTGTTGCTCCCATCAGTCTTACCTTCTAGGCTTGTTCTTTCTCTCAAACCCTTTCCTTGCGGTTTCTCTCCCTTCCTAGCCTCATACTTGCGCTTTACCTTCCACTCACCCCTTTATTTTACTGTTTCTCTCCATTTCCCAGTCTTTAACCTTGCTCTCTCTCTCCCCTCTCTCCCTCTGCCTTTCTATTTCTCTCTCCCACCAAGTCTCTGGTCTCTAGTTCTCTCCACAGAACAGACCTCTTTTGACTAGCCAAGCCTCCACTGCAACCATTATGTGACTAGCCACATTCTCCATGGATGCCATTTTGCAGTGATGCCTACAGCAGTTTCTCAAGTTCCCAAATGTGTCCACGGGTCCAAAAAGGTTGAAGACTGCTGCTTCTAACCATATTTTTTTGTGGTGCGGTGAGTTAGGGTTAGGATGGGAACTAAGGGTCTGTAACAAAGTTGTCCGTATACTTACTACCTGAATGGCATTTCCTAGTAGTCATTGGGAATATTCACAAGATACATGCAGACATATTTTTCTCTGTGTGCCTGTTGGAGAAAAATATAGCCAAATATAGCTTTCAACGATATACATGCAGGATGAAAAGGCTACGTATAAGCATTTTGATTGCACTTGTGAGGATTAAACATTTGTGGAGGTGTGATCATTGTTGTAAGCCACCCCGAGGCTTCGGCGAATGGGGCGGCATAAAAATGTTTTAATAAATAAATAAATAAAAATCACGTTGGGCCCAATGTTCCTGCTTGTGTGGTGCTCTGCCTCCTCATTTCTTAACACCTGTGCATTGAACAGAGAGCTCTGAAGAGGAGTTCTACCCAGATTTCCTCCAAACGGTCTTTTGCTTTTTACTCAGTTGCTACTTAATTTGAAGTAATAAAGTATTAGAGCTATGCAGTAAGGAACTAAATCATTCTCTAGCTTGTCCTTTTTTTTTTTTTTTTTGGTGATTCTAGTAAAAAGTTTGGATGCTAGTAAAGAGCAAAGTGCAGCATTTGAAAATAACGACAGTCCTGTAGTACTAAATGCTTCCATCCCTATGGAACAGCAGAAAAAAGAAAATGAAGCAACAGCCTGCATCGAAATTAAAGCATCAGGTACTGAATTCGTTAAGGTATCTGATTATAAGATTGTGAATGGCATGTTCTTGTAGTTTTAAAGCTTGTTCCTGTGAACCCTGATGCTCCTCAGTGAGAAGCTTGGGAATGGCAAACCAAGCTTGTCTTAAGGTTCGTGTGTTAGTAGCAATCTTCCCTATGGCAACGTGCAGCCACGGAGGGGTGTTGAATATAACCTAGGACAGGGGTTGGCAACCTTTAACACTCAAAGAGCCATTTGGACACATTTCCCACAGAAAAGAAAACACTGGGAGCCACAAAACCCTTTTGACATCTAAAATGAAGATAATACTGCATATATCGTTTTTTACCTTTATGCTATGTATAAAAAAAACTATAGTGTGTTGCATTTATGAAATCAATGAACTGCTATGGAAAAAACAAATTTTTATTTCTGCATGCAACAAAAACATTTTCAACTCCGAAAAAAAAAGACGCTGGGTTGAAGGTTACTTTCAAATAAAATAGTCAATGCCTATTTGAGTCCTCCTCGTATTTATGAAATAAAAAGCTGAACTTAAATTATCCACCTCCAGCAAACCAAACATGCCACCTGCAGCAAGCCAAAAATGCTGTCTGCTTCTGTGTGCCCTCATCCTTTTATCCTGTGTACTGGAGGGTGCAGTCAGCTGTCAACCTGAATAAAAAAGGGACTAATTGATACTTTCATACAGTAAGTAGAGTTTCTGCAATATAACAAATATAAATAATATGGTGAAATATTGAACAAACATCCCTCTCCAAATGTAATAATGTTGCTGGAATTTTTATAAGAATATTCTTAAAACAAGGAAGTAGATCTATATCTTCATTATGATTTAGCTGTAGCTCTTGTTCAGTCACTAAAAACTGTTATTTTTAATCTTACATTACTAGTAGGACTCCTTTCATATATTTTGAATAGGAGAACAGCTACCTGCAAAGTCAGTGCTAAAGGGCTGCATGCATTAAACAGCAAACCCCATAAGTTCGTTCCCAGTAAAAGCAAATGAATCTACCCAGGTACAATTAAATGTTCAGTTTTCTTCAGAAACTTTTCTTCGATTTATCCATGGTTGGCCTACTGAGGGAAACAGCTCAGTAAATCGGCGCAGGATCACCGGCTGCCTGCGCAGGTCACAGATATAGGTGTGTTTTGTGACTGTAGCAGGTAAACAGTCAAGTGATGTGAATTGTGACAGGTCCCAAGCACAGCTTTTAACATTCAGATGAAGAAGATTACATTTGGACAAAGAGAATCTTTTCAGCAGCATTTCGTTTCGTGGAACATGAGAGCATGCAGGAACCTTGTTCCACTCTTTCCCTGCACAATAGCAGAGGAATGTGGCAATTTACTTAACCGGCTAGTGCAGCATTCCTGAGTGGATGCCTCATCATCACCTACTGGTATTTTGTAACTCGGAGCCTCCATGGCAGATCAGCGACTGTACCCGTGCATGTTTTGAGCATCGGGGCCGCAGCAGAGGGATTCAAGAGCCATGCGCAGCTCTGGAGCCGCGGGTTGCCAACCCCTGACCTAGGACAACCTTCCCAAATTTGGTGCCTTCCACATGTCTCAAATTTCAACTCCTCTCTGTCAGGAATGCTGGGATTTGTAGTCCAAAAAGATCTTGAAGGCACCAGTTTGAGAAAAGCTGCATTAGGGTGTACATGGTACTCACAGGGTAACAGTAAAGCACATGTCATGTGCTTTACGTGAACTGACTAGACATCTTAGAAAGACTAAACAAGATGTTCTGTGCCAGATTTGCAAAGGGGTTTCTTGACAGAAAAGTCAAGTAAAAAGTGTTCCCTGAAGAAGCTATAAAACCAGTAGTGTAATATATTGTAGTCCCATCTTGAAAGGGTCATTTCTTAAATTGGCCAGTGTCAGGAAACTGACTTTTCTATGTGAATGCTTTGTTAGAGGATCAAAAACTGTGGCTGCCATGAATTTAAAGAGATAGAGAAACAAGTGGCAAACATGTCATCACTATATCTCTTGCAGAATTGGCATGTTTTTACCAGACATTCCTCCCCAAGGTGGGAATGCAGTCAAAAGAATTTTCAAGCATTACTAGATTTTCAAAGAAAAGCTGTATGCAGACTCTGTCTCATATCCATGTATATGTCCAGATAGAGGATAGCTTCCAGTGCTATCAGCCAAGCAGTTCTCTTTTTTCCCTTAGCAAACTATGGATGCAATATGGAAAAAGATGAAAGAAACGGGAAAAACAGGATCATAAGAGTGGAAGACAGTAACATCTGAACCCTTTGTGTGGTTGTATGAATGAGGCAAAGCAATGGTACTATAGAGGCCTCATCTTGAAGCACCCTGCATGTGATGAGGGAATTAGGATTCTGTCCATCCTAATGCCCACAAATCTCATGCAAAATATTTGATTGTTATGTTTTGCAGAAAGGCCTGTGGACAGAGCCCTGAACTAACATTTGCATAGAGCCCTTAACTCAGCCCAGCTGGCCATTCTGTATGCAGCAAAATCGTTAGGCTATAAACATGGAGGCTGTCCACACTGCTCATTGTGTGTAGCCTCAGAAGTAGGGCTAAGCCTACAGCAGCCTCCCCAAGCTGGTACCCTCTGGATGGGCTGGATTGTAAAGCCACAAATTAGTAACTGGCTAGAATTAGCAACAGATTGAACATAAGAAGATAAAACTGTTTATGTTTTTGTTTTTTTTCTGTTTAATGAGACTAGTTTCAGACACATTTGTTTTAGAAAAAACTATGATGCCCCCTAGTGTTTGTATATAACAGAAGCTTGTTAAGAAAAAGTTCATCTTCCCCAGAGCATAAGAAGTTAAAAATAAGTGTGCTACTTCAGTTTAAAAACATTACAAAATAAAAACATTTTGCATTGACATATATATATATATAATTTAACTGTGGTCTGTTATGTTAAGGTTTGCATGTTGTGTGTTTGTTTTTAACCAGAGAGCCAGCTTCAGGCATATCATATACTTAAAGTAGCAGTGGCTCCCATTGTAAAAGAACTCATGAGTCTTGGATTGAATAATTGGAGGTTTGCCACCCTTAATTTTGATGACACCAGATTTTTTTTAAAACAGCAAGAGAAAGTAATCAGTGATACTTTTCAACAAGGTGTGACTGGTAAGAAGAGATTTAATTCTTAAATTGCCATGTGTTGTTTTTAATATTAAAAGTGTTAGATGTATTACTCAGGCATATAGATGTAATAATTTATAATTCAGTGGAGAAAGGTAATTGTCCTTTTACTCTTACTGAGAGTCTCTTACTGAGAACTTCCTACACAAGAGCCTTTTAACCTAAGAATTCAGGGATTGCATCTGAGATCTTCCCATGCGAAAACTGGGCTATAAACCTGCCTTGGTGCCTCCAGTTTTAAAAAATCCTGTGTAGCAGATCTAGAAAAGATTTCTGCTGCCAGTTAATGCAGATAGTTTAATGAATAGAGTGGCCACTCATACAATTGCCATAAAAGGTGACAAAAGAGGACACAGATTTGCCTAAAATGTATAAATGTAAATTTAGAAATTACTATTGTAATTTGAACAGAAATACAATGTCAGCGTTCAGAAGACTGTGACGAGGTGGCCTGTCTTAGCAGTCTATTTTTGCTAAGTCTGAATGGGTAATGTCAGCATCCCTGTTCTCCCTACTTATGGTTCTTTGAGCATTTCCAGGCAACTTTTATTTTTGTGGGGGGGGGGGATGCTCATCTTACCGCACTTGTGGCAGTGTGGTACATCAGCACCCTCCAGTGTCTGATAACTTTTCCTGGAGCTTTTTTTTTTAATGTGGATGACTTAATAGATTTTGGAATCCCAGACTGAAACTGTCAATGTCCACCAGTGCAGTTTGTCATTCCACTTTGTTCTACTATGCCACTGTTCCACTTAGAAAAGCCTCCAAGGAATAGCTCAAAAAAACCAAAAAGTAATACAATTCAATATTCATGGGCCTAAGCTTGTTCTCCCCCCCTCCCCTTTGTACAGTTACAAATGTGAATAGGCATCATAAGTGCAGGCTGCTTAGGTGTTCAGGACAGGTATTGCTGTATGTGGAGGTACTTTTGTGCTGAAGAAATTGGAGTGGATGTGGGAGGTTTAGACAGATGCACCAATAGACAGGAAAGAAAAATATGTCTAGTGGAATCAGGCTTAATCCTGAAAAGAATTCAGAAGCAGAAGTCGTGAGTTTTAAAGCCTTTTTTTAGAAAAGTTCCTCATTTTTAAAAACAGGGTTGGGCTGGATAGTCCTTCAAATGGAGGACTGTCCTCTATAAAAGAGGTCACATTGTATAATGAACCCATGGCCTGACTCTATGGTTGTGGCCCAGGGCAGAATGGAGGAGGCAGTAAAACAATGGTTGGCCATTGATGTTAACTTAAGTTGTTTCCAAAATCAGTAGCTTCTGTGAAATAGGCATCATTTGTTCACTCATATTTTTAGGGAAAATCCAGATGATATTGCTGTCAAACCATTGGTTTTCCGTGTTGTTATTCTTCTTTTTTCCTGTCAGATATGTGGTGATTTTTTTAAACATAGTTGCAGTCAAAATAATTGCTTATTACTTTACAAGCATGTTATTATAAAAATACTGCAATTGTGAATATGAAAAATAAAATAAATGAATGTTGAAGGAGGAAGCAAATAATTCCAGTGCTCTCCCATGGAACATGAAGTTCTAATTAAAGGGCTATTTCAGGATGCCAAGGGCTGAATTGAAGAAGAAGCAGCAACTCATTAAAGCATCAGTGGCCAGAAAGCAGGAAAGGCTGTAAAAGGAAGGGACAAACATGAAGATATATTTAAAGAGGCAGGAGCAGGCAAAAGCAGAACTTTTCCTGACTGGAACTTACTTTTTAGTCAATATATGCTGCTGGTGAGGACAGGCTTAAAGGGATTTGAATTAGGTGATATGTGGAACAACCATTTAGTTCTGCTTCCAACAGTTTGCAGAAGAACAGTGCCTGAGTAGCACTAAAACTCCCTAGTGTAAGAACAACCAGTGCATCTTAAAGCTCACGTACAGAATTCTGTCCCTGAAAGAATGGTAAGAAATGTCATCCCCATGTTTACTAAATACTTCTCATGCATTTTCCTCTCCTTTTTAAATAGATACCAAAGCTGCAAAAGACACCACACTATTCAGACATGCTGCTATTCTTCATTTGTTGGTAACAGTTCGTGATCTCCTCTTAACATGTAACTTGAACGTTGCATTAGGTTAGTTTTATGCATAAATTTGCCTTTTCATTGTTCTAGTGAAATATAGCATGCAAAACTCCAAACACAGCTGTAGACTGGAGGCATGCTACACAGCTGTAGATATGGCATGTTTGCATGTCACACCAACCCCAACCCCCCATATCAGTAATCCATGGCAGTTTGGCTGTTGCATGAACAGCTCAATTCCCTCCCTTTGAGTCCACTTGTACCTCAGGAGACTCCATGGCAGAGCAGTTTGGCTACTCACCCCTGCCTTGATCGTGAAACCCTTTTGTGCTCACCATGCCTTTTGTGTCTCTAAGCTTTTTCTCCAGCTTGACAGCCAGTTTTTATGATCTCTGCTTTGACAGCCACTGACAGACCCTTCAAAGAAAAACCCTACTTGGAGCATTTCTGGGTCAATGTACAAGAATGGTACCTGTTGCACTTTGTTAACAGGTATCCCCCCCCCCACAAGACATTGCTCAGCTGAGCCTCCCTATTTCTGCACTTGCAGAACAGCACACCTCCGCAGTTGTATAACTATAGCTATAAAACTAAAATAATTTTTAAAAATGAAAATGTTTGCAGACAAAATGTATCAAACTCTTGATAAAAGAAGAAAAGTAGTATTTCTGGTACTGTTCATGAAAATGTTGTGAAACGTGATGTATGTGTTTAATATTTATTTGAAATAGGATATTTGTGGAAGGCAAAAGATAGATATAAAGATTTCCTACATTCCAGCTTGGATAATATTTGGAGACAGTTGACAATTGTGCAGTTTGCCACACAGAAAAACGAAGTGAACCCCAAGATAACAGAATTGCACCATCAGATGTCCAAATGGATGCAGAGCAATAGGACTGTCCAGAATAAGGTAGATAATATATACAGGCTGGCATTTGAGGAAAACTTAGGTTTTATTGTTGGAATTATTGTACAGTGTACTGATTGTATTGCACAAATGGGATGCATCACTTATGCAAGGAAGATTTAGTATTATGGGGCAACTTGAACAAACAGAAAAGCTCATTTCTGGAAATCTCATTTCACAAAGGGAAGCTCCAGTGACTTACCTCCTTCCTGAACTGAGAGTTTCCACTTGCTTCAGGTCTTCCTCCAGGGAACGCGGAATCTCCCTTGCATGAGTTGTAGGCCCCACATGTGCAATAGAATTAGTGGGGCTGCTTGCAGAAAGAAATTGGTGGGATGTAATGGATGCTCCAAAAACTCCCAATACTGAAGCAAAGGAATATGGGGCTGCTAGCAACACAAAGATAGGACTGAGCTTCAACTCAGTTGAAATTCATTGTCTTTTTTTTTTTTAAACTTTTCCACATTTTATAAACTGCTTCTGTATTTCTTCTAAATTAATATTCTGGTTATCCCTCTGTTACTGGTAATACTGTAACAATGTCTCAAGGTACTGTTATATCTTATATATTTCAAGTATAGTTTGATTTGTTTTTATTTAAACATGCAGAATTTGTTTTCTCTATAATGTGTCAGGTAGTAATTGTGCTTAGAATGGAGATTGATGAAGAAACCACTGTCCTAATTGACACCATCAGTACAGTGCAAGGTAAATGTTATTCTTCATGGGGGTCCAGAAGCTATTGTTACCCTTAGCTTTACCTTCTCATCTTCATATTTTAATCCAAATCTCTTGGATCAGGATGTCAGATTCCCAGATTCCTAGAATATTGTGGAATTTCTATAGTTCCTTGGAGCAGTGAAAATATCAACTTTTTAGTTTCCTTTTAGCTCCATTGAAGACTTTTTGTGCACTGTCTTTATTGAAAGCCAGACTGGGTTGCCTGATGGGCCAGTTTTTGCCCTTGGACCGGAGATTCTGCACCCTTGCTATAATACACTTACCTGAGAATGAGTCCCCTTGACCCCATTAGAGCTTATTTTTGGGCAGAGGTACATAGAACTGGGCTGGTAGAAATTTTTCCACCATTCAGCAGGCAGCTTCCACTTACTGTAGAAATAATGGGCAGATAAAAGCCATCTGGTATACAATTGATAGTCACTTAACTTTTGTGACAGCACACCGGCTTTATTCATAAAGCACATTGCACAGTGTGAAGTGTTAGAAGGTTACTAATAATTTTGCTTACTAAATGTAATGAATAGAATTTCTCAGTATGTTTGCATAAATATTAAAGACAATATCAGTGTAATGACTACATGCTGTTGGCCTGCCTGCCTGCCTGCCTGCCAGCTTCTCTCTCTCTGTCTCTCTGTCTCTCTCTCTGTCTCTGTCTCTCTCTCTCTCTTTCTGCTGTAAACTTACACATGTTTGTGATCTATTGGCTATATGCCTGTCTTCAGAACTGCAGATGAGCCTTTAGCAGTATGCCTCTGTTTTTAAACAGGCTTAACAGTTGTGTATTTGAATTCTGAGGAAAAAGGAACCTTTCTAGAGTGCAAAACTGTAATAAATAGGTGGGTATTGGCCATTATTATTGAAAAGTAGATCAAGATGCTAAAATTCTTACAGAAAAGGACTGTAGGATGCAATTGAAGGCAATCATACTAAAACTTTCTTTTATATTTCATTTTTAGTTTGGAAAGATATTCTTGTGTGGTTATACACAATCAGCACATTGGACCTGATTTTCCCTGGACTCATTTTTCAGTAGTGGTGGAATATAACTATGTGGAAAATTCCTGTTGGATTGAGCAGTGCAAAAATTTGAATGTTTCTTACATAACTTTCAGAACAGCTGTTCCAGAAACAGTAGAAACTGAAACTGGTGTGTGAATATTTAAAATACAAAACTTACAAATTTAACTTTATAGAATTGGTTCCAAGAGAGAAAATAAGACAACACCCATCCTTGTACATTTTTTCAGTAACAAACCTCTACAAAGGTAAAAGCAGAGGTAATGTGGCATAGTGGTTAGACTACTGGACTAGGATTCCAGAGACCTGGGTTCTAGGCCCCTCTCAGTCATGAATCTCATTGGGTTACTTTGGGCTAGTTACTGTTCTGATCTGATCCAGTAGTTTAATAATTATAGTTAACATTTCTAAAACACTTCATATTAATTTATTCTAACTATGTAAATACCATCTTTCATTGTCAAATTGCAGGGCAGTATATAAAACTATTTAAAAATAAATAAGTAAAACATATTTAAACAACAATGAACAATAGCATACAAATATCCAAACAACATCAAGATAATCTGCCAAGCTAGGTAATAAAATCAACAAATGTCATGGTAAATAGCTGTGCATATTATGCTATTCAACTTGCAAATTTTCCAGCATAGTATCTGTATAGTCATTACAACAACCTTTTAAGGTACATCAGTGTTATAATAGTCACATTACAGAGATGTGGCTGTAGAGAGACTACAGCCTGCCTAAATCCACCTAGATAAATTCATAGTTGATGTAAGATTTTATCCAGGACTGTCTAGTTCACACTTGAGTTTCTAGCAGCAGAATCCTACATAGTGCAAGAGCTGTTTGTTAGCATCAGAAAAACCTTCCACTTTGAAAAGTTAATTAATTCTAAATTGTGGAATTAGGGTTTTGATTAGGGTTAGACGCAGTCTACTAAAAATATGGCCAAACCACTCTGCATTTGGGAAATGGAATGTGTAATCGAAAAAGATCTCTGATGGGCAAGATATGTGCAAGCTCAGCCTTTCCCAAGCTGGTGCCCCTGTTGGCTGAGAATGTTGGGAGTTGCAATTCAACACATCTAGAAGGCATCAGCTTAGAGATCCATCCAGCTTGCATCCATCTCATGCTGATCTACAGAGCTCTCAAGAATATAAACTGCTCTCCCTTCCTTCTCCCTGTTCTTTTCCCTTCCGAGCAGATCAAGACTAGAGGCTTTATAACTACAGCCTTTATTGTGTTAGAGTTGGTTCAGCCAGCCTCACATTGTGATACGAAAGGAGTATTATAGAGGTCCTTAACAAAAAAACAAAAACCTCTAGTTAATTAGCCAGCCAAGAAGTTGATTCGAAACTGAATTCATCTCCTCCCTTCCCAACTAAACAGAGTTAGCTCCACCCTCAGGAAGGGTTCACTCTAGATTTGAGTTGTATCAACTATTTTGACCCAGGTGGACTTCCCCATTCTCTCCTTTCTATAACAGTCCCTGGAAAATGCTACACAGAATCATGAGACCCTGCTGAAAGTGATGAACTGTGGTGTGGGGAAAGGGGTGGATGCATAAAAATGCTATGGAAGGACCTTCTTCTTACCAAAGGTGGATCCTGAATCTAACCAATTATATTCATTTATAAATAGTTATAAAGTAGAAATGCCATCCTTTTTTGTGAAATGCTATCCTTTTTCTCTTCATTATTTATCTTTAGAAGAGTTTTTGCCAGATAATTTGGGGTATGCCTTTCAGAAGTTGCACATTCCCTATGTTTTTCTGACATCTGAGGGACTTCTCTACAACCCAGATATCCTCCAGTTACTGGAGTCCAAGTAAGTAGTGAAACTGCTGACCAGATTAGTTTTGTATGCCTCCATCAGTCAACCCTAAGACCTGGAGCAACCACTATTTCCTCATCATTATTTGTAATTCTCTCTCAGCCTCAATGGTCCAGCACAAAGCCCACCTTTATGTGACGGTCAATAAGGAACAAGGTCTCTTATAATGCATCCAGACCAGAATTCAACCCACTTCCTTTAAAAAAGTGGCTACTGCCTTTAGGTTAGTTATGTCCCGCAGCCCTCTGTCAAGTGATTCAGCCCAGGCATGGGATACAGAAGATAAGCAAAGCCCCCGCAGAAGGGAATAGAGGAAGATTTGTTTGGTCTGCATTTTTAAGTAATTTCACTTAATTCGCCCATCCCAGAATAATATTTATTTTGTAATAGAAGTTATCCTTTGGATTCCACACTTTTTCAAAATTTGTGTAGTTCCTCACTCAGACATCACATACAAAAATGCATGTGTTTGGGAAAGTAATGTGTAAAATGATGTGTGTGTTTGGGTGAGTGGAGTACAAAAATATGAATTTGTGTGGTTCTTTTAAAAAATGTATACTGATGTGGAAATCATATGGAATGGACTTACCTGTAAAATCTGAATATATGTGAAATTGAAATGAACCAAATATACTCTGAATAATTTATTCCTAGATCCAGGTGGTATAAGGAAGGAAAGGTCAACATAAAAAATAACGCTGAGACCTCAGGTATAGGAAGAGCACAAGTCTAATATTTTGGTTGAGCTGCTGAAATGCTAACAAGGGTTACTCTGTGCAGGTACAATATTACATTTATTGAGAGGACTTGCTGTGAAGCATTACAGTTCTTCGGGAGCACAGACTGTTACGTTGTGATCACTGTTGATGAGTGCACTGCTATTGTTATGCAGGTAAAAAAGACTATGAAAGATCTGCCTTAAAGTACTACTTCATGTATCAGTGAGACTTTACAATGTCTTATCCACAGAAAGGCGCTATGGCAGTTTAAGGTTGTTTATAGTTAATTATATGACAAGATACAAATGAGAATCGGTCTAATAAATCTGCTTTTAAGTAGGGATTGTTTTGTTGTATGCTTACTAAATATACTGTACATTTTAGTTGGTCAACTGGATAATTGTTACCCAAGCATTTAATTTGTTTTTGAACCATACTCTGTATACATCTGTATTTTATATACAGGTTGATTACAGTGTTTAAGGACACAGTTCTATGCAGGTGCTCATAACCTTCCAAACTGGGAAGGTTATGGGCATCCAGTTGAGCATGGGTGAGCACAAAGGTGAGGATGGCTTCTGCTCTCCCCTCACTCTACAAAAGCATTTGGACTGTCGATTTCAGCCATCTGAACCTGCCCCCGCACAAGAAAGTGCTGAAGCTTTGCCTAGATTTGGCAGAAGCCAGTGATTTATTTCCTTACTTCTGTTCTCCCTGCCATCTGGAATGTATTCCAGTGCCTTTCCCAAGGTGAGGACCACAGAACCACACTGGTGAATGAGGGAGCCTCTGAAGGTGGAATCCCCACTGCAACTTTGGAAGGTTTTTTTCAGAAGTCTCAGCAGAGACACTGCCTTTTTCTGTGACTGACCAGAGAACATCTACTGGCCCTAGGAATGTCCTCAAATATTCATAATAACATTTGGACCAGTTAAGGCACACTCACAGATTTTTGTGTAATTTGATTGACATTTGAAATATAAATGTAAAAGCATCGTGTAGTTGAATTATTAAATTTTTATAGAAAGTAAAGTGGAGCCTGACGTAATAAATAATTTGCCAAATGAGATTGAATTGTACCTATGCTCAACCAAGTACTGGTGATAGCTATGGTCTTGCATATGAATTCAGATGTTTATGCTATTTTTGTTGCAGAACATGGAGGAACTCAATTATGAAAAGTCTTCTGATATTATTGCATTAAGACTAATGGTGCTATCACTCCAGTACAGCTCCTGTTGGGTTATTTTATACTCCAGAGAAAGATTAAGTCATAAGTAAGTTCAAAAATTCTTTGGATACACTATGTGGTTTGAAGTAATGTGTTATTCAGCACAATGCTGTAGACTGTTTAACAGGTGTGTGCTTCCTAAATGCTACATCTTGTCCAGTTGCTATGGAAATGATTTTGAGCAACAAGGGAATGGGTTCTTTTTTCTTGATCTACGGACATAATAGCTATGAAGTGCTGCTCCCCTGCTTTCAATGTTCTTTCCATAGGGAGTTGTGTGGGAAAACATGTAATCCATCCTTGTCAGTTTCTGGTATGCTGTTATAAAGACAAAAATCTATTTTCAGGGTGCTGGATTACTCTTTGCTAAGCCAACACATTCAGGTGTAATTATAGAGTAGTAAGACTTTTTTCCTAAATTGATAAAGAGAATACATAATATTTATCAATGTATTTTTTAATTGAGAACACAGATATCGAATTAAGTATAACAGAAGTAATGGACGGTGTACAAATTTGATAAATAAATGAAAATAAATAAATAAATAACAAGATGCTGTTTGATTAGGTATAGCCTGGCTGGAAAGACTCTGCATCATCTAGCTTTGTTTTATGCAGCCTTGGTTCCATTTTCTCAGAAGGCAGAAGACTTTGAAGTGAAGGTAGCTTGTTGCAAAAAAAAAATTCATATTGTTAGTAAATCTTTATTATTACACTAGCAACAGATACGGTCATTCATGTGGTCAGGGAAATGAAATAGATTTTAAATATTTGCTACAGAGGATTCTCAGAGGATGCAAGAGATCTGATTCAGTATTTCTTTCTTATGTATTCAGTTGACTTTTCCTCTTTGTAGTCTTTATCTTTCTGCTGTTGGTTTTTTTTCGTTTGGCTTCCCCTCTCAGTTATTCCCATCCAGATACATAATTTCTGTCAGTTTGCTTTTCTGTCTTGCTATATGCCTATAATGTTAGCTGGTGTTAATGATGGTAGAATACTTTCTTTTCTTGCTAACAATATGAATCACAAAATTCAAATTATTTGTTTAGGAAGTATAGGATGTATTCAGGCTGGAAGAATATTTGAAGTGAAGACAATTTCTGCTTTTGAACCTATTTTTAAAGTTGAAGGCAACAGCTTAGTACTGTTATATCCTTAAGAGTAAATTCAGTGGGACCTGCTTCTGCCATGCATAGGCTTGACCAGTAAAATTGCTAGATTGTTGAATGCCGTTAGCATGCAGAAAATGTTGCTTCTTTTATTCCTCAAAAGTGACCATCTGTTTCAGCAAAACAATAGGTGCCCTATGTCACCTAACATTACTGCTTGGCTACTCCCATCCCATGATATTGATGGATGCTTTATTTCCACTGCCTGTGACCACAGAGCAACTACCTTCTAGGTGGTTGCGGTTTCAGTCTGGACTTTCCTGTAGTGTTTACTATTCTTTATGGGTATTTTATATTCCCAGAGTAGTATACAAAAAGGACAAAAGAATTAAAATGTAAATATAAAAATAGTAAACTAAAATCCACAGCATCTGCAAAAGAACCCCCAAAAAACCAGTCAGCTCTGAAGAAAAATAAATGGTAGTGAAGCAATAATAAGGTAGGTGGCAAGTCAATCTCTCAAGAGAATGTTCCAAAACTTGGGTGCCACTGCTGAGAACACTTTCTTTCTGGTAGTGAGCCACCACTGTTCAGATTGTAAGGACATTTGACGGCAGCCACTAATGTGAAATTTTTAACATACTGGAAAAGTACATACAGAGATAAGCAGTCCTTCCAGTAACCTGATGCAAAGCCATGGACGATAAATAATAAACTGCATTTATTAGTGGCTGCAAACTTTTTAATGAGGAATATATCCTAAAAGATGGCTTATAATATCATGAATTAGAGAGTGATTCTGTGATCCCAGGCATTGTCTGGGATGCCATAGGATAATTTGGATTCCCAGAGCCTCAGAGCAGGGAATCTGCTCCCTGATCCCCATCTCTCACTACTGGCACAGAAAGGGTTGCACCAATCACCTCTCTAAGGTTGGGAAATTGACTTCAGAGAGGAGGAAAGGGGAGCACTTCAGGGAGGTCACCAGGATATGTGGTATCCTGACAGTACTTCAGCCATCTTCCTTCCCCTTCCAAAGCACATTAGGTAGATAGCAGAAAACAGCCATGTAGCTGTTCTGGGGGTTACAAGTCTGTCCATGCGCTCATTTGGAGCACCCTCTTTATTCCCTGAGGTCAATTTCTTGTCCTTGGAAAAGCAGCCAGTGCTGTTCTTCACATGACAGCTGTGATGCCTGTGTGGGGTGGAAGGATGTTGGAGTACAGAGGTCAGAGTACTATTTAATTCATTAATTAAAAATGAAACCCACTCTTTGAATTGGGCCAGAAATGGGCTGGGGCCAGCATAACTTGGAATGGCACCAGGGTAATATCACACTCCTCACTAATTCCAGTTCCAGATCAATTTCAGAGGGAAGCCAATGTATAATACATTGCAATAGTTGAGCTTAGAAGTTAACCAAATAATATGCATACCAGACAATCTTTTATTGTGTTTGGGCTGAAATTGTGAACATGCAGCAGCATTTGGACTTTAAGTTTCCACAAGACTCTTTTTGTGTTTACTATGCTTTTTGTGTTTGTATTTTGTATATTTAATGTTCTTTCTAAATGTATAAGTAAACAATATTTTAGGTTGCTCTTACACCAGGGGTTGAAGAGACAGCACTCTTGGTTCGTCAGATTGCTGACCATATTCTAATGATCTCTAAAAGACATCCTCAGGAATGGCTGGACAAATCCTGGCTCTCTGTCTTGCCATCAGAGGTCTGTTTAATGAGTTGGTTTTCTTTCATTTACATAAGTTCCAGTTCCATTGTATTTCATTTATTATTTGCTTATATGACATTAGACAGTAGGGTTGAATTCAGGCTTAGTCATGCTTAGATTAAATCCACTGAAACCAATGTCACTGAGGTTGACCATGTTTTACTAGTCTCACTGATTTAAGTAGGTCTACTTTAAGCATGACTGAGTGTGGATCTAGCCCATTTAGACCCTGAAATCTGTGTGAGCACCACCTGCTGTTTTGTTTGGACATCTTTGGACTTGTTTTAATGGCTGCCCATCCTGATAAGTTTCTGCATATGTAGTCTCTGCATGTGTGTGCCTTAGGGTAACATGAAAATTGTAAGCAACTGTCTCATTCATGAGCAGCTGTGCTGGAGAAGCAAGAAGACTGCAGCCCACTAATTTCCAAGGCAGACAGCCTTGGAAACTGCTTTGGGTATGTTGGGAAAAAAGCAGCCTATAAATCTAATATAAATAAATAAATAAATAAATCATATGCCAGTGCCACAATTTAATTTACCTCATTATGAGAAGAAAATGAAGCCCTAATGACACTTTACCAGGAAGACTGCCCTACTTCTTCCTGGGACATTTGCTAGGAAAAGCGGTCTCTCTCTCTCTCTCTCTCTCTCTCCCTCTCTCTCTCTCTCTCTCTCTCTCATTCTTAATTTGTGTGTGTGTGTGTTTGGAGGTGATCATAAGAGAGTAAGTTTTGGGGTATGCATGCAAGTTTGGGTGGTGACCCTGAGGGGAAGGGGTACGTGCTTATCCCAGCAATCTTGGGAGAAAAAGGCTGCAGCACTAACTCAATTGCCTGGCAAACAGAGAGAAAGATTTGGCAACAGAGGGGATTGACTAGCAGTGATTCTCTGAGAGGGTGAGGGGTGGTGAGTTGGCAGGCAGAGAGAAAGAGCGAAAGGGGGTACGTGGATTGAGTTGGTAGAGGGGAATTATTTGAGATAATTAATTGCATGCCCAATGAAATGGTGGTCTAAGGGAACAAAAAATTGTGGGTGGAAAGGCGTAGTTTTGTATTGTGAAGCTCAGATACCATCTGTGCTTGGCATTTAAATTTCTTATCTTTTAGCTTTGGTTGTTTGCTTTTATTTGAAATGCCAGGACTGTTGCAGTAATAAATTTTGGGTTATCTCATGGCAATTACTTTGTGATGGCTCCCACACCACTTTCCTGAAACTATCAAAGGTGTGCAAAATGGCTGGGGAGCCTGTTGTGCACCGTTCTTCTGCAATTACCCTAGCAAATTGTTCTGCTCACCATTGGGTAACATTTTCAGACATCTCTGCCCCACTAATCCTCTCCAGGGCAAACTCCAGATTATTTGAAGCAGTAAGCAAATCTCATGGTGATATGCCATCTTCAAAAATTGCTTAGAAGTAATTACTTTGGAATGCAAAACAAAATTAAACATCACCTGCTGTAATTAACCTTGAAAATGCAACAAAGCTAATTCTGTTTTCCACCTCTAGGCAGAGACATGCTTGCTTACATTTCCATGCATGAACCCTCTGGTGGCTCAACTTATGTTAAAGAAAAGTCCTTCAATAGAGTGGCTTCTGTCAGCAACTTTTGACCAGCTGCAGGAGCTTCTGCCTGAAGTGCCAGAAAAAGTTTTAAAGGTCAGATGTGTAGGGTATCGGTATGTCTTTCACCTACAAAATGGACATAACTAAAGTGGTGGGATGTCCTGCCCCCGGATATCCCCATCCTCAGGGTTAGTCTAAAGTTTATCTGTCGACTGTGAAGAACTGAAAAGCAGCTTGTAAATTCATACGGCTGAATATGGTTACACAGTGTCTGCAGTAAACAATCCTGTGTGTATTTATATGCACATAGGAAGAATTTGTGAAACAACAACAAGGGAGGCCTTGGACTAAGCTCATTTTTAAGAGCTTGGTCCTAATCATATATGATGGCGTAGATAAGAGTCTAATGCTAATCTTGTAGCAAAAACTGTTCATGCAAAATAAATAGGACAAGCCTCCTCTAGAGCAGTTGCATTTCCTTTGCAATCCCATTTGTAAAAGATTGCTTACCAAGAGGACCATGTATCTGGAATGCTGATATAGTCCAATGAAGAATCATTATTACTATAGTGTGGTTGGCAATGAAAAAGCCATTTCAACTAGTGGGATGCCACACGGTAATTCATCTAATGTCTCTGTAACATCATAAAGAATGGCAAGGATATCCCCAGACCAGCATCAGCAGCCCCGATACCCCACACGGGTCCATTTATGACTTAGATGTTCCCAAGTTCCAGATGTTACCACTGCATTACAGGTCTTAATTATGCTCAAGGAATGTTAAATTGAGGCCACAGCTTGTCAAGATATATGCCTCTCACCTTCCCCTTTTTATTCTCATTTGAATGCTTTACTTCAGGGATGAGTAAAGTAGCCCTCAAGATGTTGGGCTGCAGCTCCCATCATCCCCTTCCATTCTCTATGATGGCTATGACCAAAGGGATTTGCAGGCCAGCTTCTAGAGAACCATGCATTGTCCATTCTTGTTTTACTTGATGTTATGTTGGATTTGCCAGGTTAAGTGCTGCCACTATTAGTGCAAGACAGGGCCCATTGGTTATTTTACTGGATTGTAATTTTCTAAAATTTGTAATTTCACTAGAGCTATTGCTCAGTCCATTCTCATTGAACAGCAGCTCAGTGTTCAATGAACTATCAGAAGCATTATTTACCAACTCATAGGAATTTTTTGCACTATAGCATTAACACACAAATATTTTCCACCTGTTAGCAAAGCTATAGTAACCTCTCTTTGGGTGCTTAATGGCATTTTTATGCATACCTGTTTGTTCACTGTTTCTATATAAATCTGTATGGACCTGAAACTGCTTCTTCCATTTCAGCACTTTAGTGACATCACATCATTGTACACCTTGAAACCTCCAAAAGAATCAGAGTATCTAAAAGAAATGGTGCCACTTGAAGAAAACATGAACCTTGCCATCAGCACTTGCTCTCACATTCCCATTTCTGAGTCTTTATCCAGTTTTCAAGGACAGAGCCCCTTGACTGAGTATTCAGGATGCTTTCGTGAAGTACTGAAATACAAAGGTTGTTCTCCAAGTTATTGTCAAAATGTTTCTTATACTCCTCTGAAATCAACTGCAAGGCACAACGTAATGGTACCATCAGTGTCATGCAAAAAAAATTGTTCCTTTCATGATAATACAGGGATAGAGAGGCAGCAGTACCTCAACATTCTAAAAAATATGGAAGCAGAAAGAACAAGTTCATCAGTCCTAACACCACACTATCTTGGAGACCCTACCTATAATAACTTTCAAGCCACCATGCCACATTTTGGGTACAGCCAAAGTGACACTAATACTTACCTTGAAAATTGTCCACAAAGCAGAAGGTACCTTTTGAAAGAAGCAACAGGTCAAAGTCTAGAAACCCCTAACCATAAAGATGTTATAAATGTAGACGATGTGAAAAAGAAGAATTTTGTGAAGCAAAAACAGGGTTTCAATCATTCTTGGTACCATGGCTCAAATAAAGATGTTCCAGTCCAGCAGAGCTCTATAAATGTTCTAAGAGGATTTGGAGCATTTAGCAGCCCAGAATTTCAGACTGAGGAGAGGTTTTGGGATGGCCCGCCATTCATGCAAGCGGTGTATTCATCTCCCCATGATCCAAGTTTCTGTAAAAGAGCATCCAACTCAGACAGCCTGTATAACTTGGACTTTCACTTAACTGGAGAATATACAGGAAAGAAAGAACCCAATTTATTAACATCAAATAAAAAAGAACAAGATATTTCAGCAGGTATAGTAAGTGCAAAAGCAAAGTACAGCTACTTTTTGAAGTACAAAAAACAGTGAAGATTACAAGGCACTTTTTCCTTACATGTTTTATTATATTTAAAGCAGTTATTCTGTCTTTTCACTAGCAACTATCTTTATCAGATGATATTTTGCATAGTTTGCAGTTGTTAAATACTTAGGCTAGCATCCAAGGTTAGTGCTACATAGAGTAGACCCATTGAAATGAATTTCAGAGGGTCTACGCGATATAGGATTAACCTTGGATACTGATCTCAGGAGAAAAGTGAGAGGGCATTGCCTTTCAGGTTATAAAAGTAACTTTCTTCTGCACATCTTATAATTCTAACTCTTTGAAGCTTTACTGTACTTGGCATCTCAGATTAGAGGAACTTGGAATTATTACCATATGCCACAACTATAACTTTTCAAAGAAAACCTGCTAATGCTGGAAACCATGTGGATAATTCTTAGGAAATTTGGCAGTCCGTGTATGAATGGAGAATGTGGCCAGAGTGCTATTCTGGCAAGGTGCAAAGGAGGGCTCACTCCAGTCCTCAGTAGTGACTATATTAGATTCTGTCATGGTCATGTTTTGGCCACAGCTCCTGGTCTCCTGCTTCAAGCACTGCAAGGCTGCATAAGACAAGCTCACACTGAACAGGGAAAAGTTAATTGAAATACATTGTTTCTCACATTTAAAACCTTGGGGAATTAAGGCAATCACACAATACTTACAGACAATGCTGTTGGCTATTCTTCACCTTAAAGTTGCAATCTGAATGTCCTTACTTTTAATTACTCTTTTTATACATATTGTCTAGCCAAAGATTCCATTGTTTTGTTGATAAAGCAACAAAGAGTTGTTTTAAGACTAACAGATTTATTATAGTATAAGCTTTTGAACTAGAGTCCCTTTCTTCGGATGTATGAAGCATTAGCCTAAGTTCATGATGCAAGCACATGTGGGTGTAGAGAGGAAAAAACTGTAAATGTAAAATGTAAATAAAAATGAGGCCACATGGAAATCAAATGCAAATCCCATTGAAACTTAAATATATGTGTAAAATGGTCACAGAAGCCATTCACAAAATTGTATTCATAACCTGAATGCCCTGGCATTGGTAGACTAATTAATAGTAATTAATGCAGTGGGAGAAAACCCCATTATCTCAATTCATGGGCATGTTTAACTGTGCATACATGCTTCCTCCATGTGAAGCGTCAAGCTCCATTTGTTAAATTGTCCCCCCTAAATCAGGAATGGGCAACATTTGGCCCTTGTGCCAGCTGGTGTCCTTTTCTTCATTCAGAGAGAAATTTCCTCTTCTTCCTATACCATAAATGAGACTTTAAAAGAACCACTTATAGGGTGGGTTCTTTTGGGAGGGGTACCACTATAATAGGCCTAAATTATACTCCATGTATGTGATGTATATAGACAAGTACATCAGGTTTCAACAGCCTTTGATTTGCTTTAAATAACAGTAGATCACTCATAGTTTGGAAACACCCAGTGCTGTACAATTATCGAAGCGAAATAGATGTGGATCTAATCAGTGCTTTGATTAGAGACTTCTGGGAGTGTATGGAGGCTGCTCTGAACTTTATAGAGGAGGAGCTGTAAGTTAAAGCCCATAATTACATGACCTATGAAGTAATTCATGTTGTAACTTTGACTCCATTTTAAACTCAGATATATATTTTGAAATACCCCATTGCATTAGTGAAGAAGTAATTTCTTTTTTAAGCTAGCAGTTTAGAGCACAATCTACAGTAGCTAACTAAGGCCTTAAATCTGGTGGGAATTAAACTGGCATTAAATTCTCTCAAAATCAAGTCAGTGGCATTTAGCATGCTTAACATTGACTGACTCAAATCTTTAATTACTTAAATGCACATTTTCTTATTATGGGATAAGACTAATAGGTTAAATCTGCATAATTTTATATTGTTACTTATTTTATATTGTTATTTTCTTATATTGTTATTTTTTGTATTTTAACTTTATGTTGTGAGCCGCCCCGAGGCGTCGGTGAATGGGGCGGCATAGAAATGTTTTAATAAATAAATAATTATAAATAATTATAGAATGCTTACTAGATTAACACTCTTTCCTGCATTTTTTTCTTTCACAGATTTAGAATTCACCCAAATACCAGAGCTTAAAAAAAGACGTCTGACATTTGAAAAAGATCCTGGGAGAAGTGATGGTCAAACACGTCTTAAATTTTTTTAAAGGAAAAGCAAGCACACTGTTGAGATATTTATTTGCATGTGATATACAGCATAAACAGTGGTTTTAAAATAATTGTATAATTAACCTAGTTTTATCACTGGTCATTTTAATGCCTTGCAATCTTTTATATGCTGTTAAGAAAATTAGTTTTTGCATATTTGGGCTTTTAGATTTTAAGAAAACTGAGATACATCTGGAGAATGAATAGAGAAGTATGTGCAGTTGGATATGATCAGTTTAGACCAAATTAAACCTCTATTTCAATTTTGCAGTATCTCTGTAATTTATTCACATAATTGGTATAAAAAGATCTGCATTAGAGTTCTACAAGCCGAATTTCATGGGGACTGAAAGATTCTAAGGACAATGAAGTCCCCCGTTGCCATTACTGATGGGCTGCCCCGGCAGCTCTGTGGAGGAGTGGTTGCCCCAACAACTGAATTAGCATCACAACTCATGGGATGACAACTGAATGAGGCTGGGGCAAGTGGCACTGGTTTGTTATTATGGCAATGGAAGCACCAGCACTTGTAGCCCAATCCTAGATGTTGTACAATGGAGGATCCTTGTCTTTCCTCTGAGTGGCAATTTATTTATGTGTCAAATTTTATTTGCAGTTATAACAAAACAAAAGAGGGAAAACAAGCAAACAAAAACACTGGCAGAAAGCTAGAACAAGGATAAAGTATATCCGATCATAAAATCTGTTCACAATGCCATTAATTTAAAAGTTGGTGGCTATTTAAAGGCCAGACAGGATAGGTTTAGGGGAGGATTTCCTCATTTTTTCTTTCCAGGAAGAACAAGGGACAGGCGAGAGGAGGAGAAAACCAGATGACACAAATCCCCAAATCTGAGGCTGAAGAAAAAGGGAAGTGAGGTTGCAACTTGCCCACATCCTCTTTGTCACAGAGTGAAGAGATTGTCTCAGATCATATCAAATATACCAAAAAATATTCAGACAGTTCTTCAGAAGAGTTCACCAACATCAGGTTGTTAAAACAGTCAGCAATAATTGTCATTTCCAACAATTCTGTTTCATAGTAATTGTGAATTTTAATCTTAGCTTTAGACACAGGTCCCTAGAAATCAATAAAAGTTCCACATGTTCAGTGATTGTTGCTTTTATGGAAGAGTAACAATTCAATTTTAAGGCTTAATGCTTTAGTGTAAAAAAAAAAAAAAAGAAAAGAATCCAGCTTACTAACTTCTACATCACCAGAGTGTTGTAGGCAACAATGTAAACATTGTGCCCACCTGTCAGAATGCTATTTAAATTTCAAGCTGCTACAAACATACTACCCCTAATTAAAGGGATATGGAACATTATAAACCCCCAAACTGCAGCTACTTTGCTAGCAACATCTTGTACTCCATAGTGTATGATATCATATTTAAAAGGATCACATGAGATACCAATAAAGGCAGGTCACTGTTCCTTGTGATAATCTTAAAATTCAGAACCAAAGGCCACATATGTGTACTACAGCCTTGCAAAGGTTACAAAAAGTCATGCAAAAAGTCATCAGACTTCAAATACTCAGCATGCTTAGGCCAGAGTGGTAAAAAATGTTGAAATAATGCGACATCTAGATGTGTGTTAGGGAAGTGATTTGAATGATCTTGTAGAATCAGTCATTAATCCACAATTCATTGAATAATTCACTAGATATCTGTTGTCCTTAATTTTCAGTTGCGAGAAAAAACAAAACAGAAAGTGAGGCTGAGGGTGGTAAATTGAGATGCTACTGAATTTTTAAAAGATTTCAGCACAGAACACAAGCAAACCACTTGTACAGATTACTACATTTGATTATGGAATATAGGCAGAAACCAAAAATATTCTGGCTTTTAAAAGGAGGCAAGGAGCATTCCCCCCCCCACACACACACACACACTTTTTCGGTGGTCTGTGACCTAATGATTTTCCATTTCCACAGACCTGGCAGCAGCACTCCAGATCTATATTGCTGATTTTGGAAATCTGTTATTTCAACACAAGAGACATCCATCTACAGAATGAACAGCCTCAGGGTGGGAAGCTGCTGCTTTTGGGGAAACATGGTTTAAACATGCCCTCTCCTTTTCCTTTATTTCACCTTGTAATCCAATGCTACATGAGGCACATTAAGCAAAACTAATGACACCTCAACACAACCCTGAAAACAAGAGAAAACTGAGCCTGTGGCAGATACATGTGAAAAAAATAGCACAACTATATAAAACTTCCCATCTTGACATTCCCTTGAAACATATAATGCAAATTGTTCACAAAAAGAAATGACAAAGCCATCAATCAGTGGTTGGGGGGAAAGGTACAGTTATTCCAGATTTGGTCCTCATGCCTGAGGTTCCCCATCCCCTGCACTGCCAGAGGTGGCTGTTCCACAAGGATAGGCAGTGGTCTTGTTTGACAGACATGGGATGCTACTAAGGCTTGCAGAGGTCTGGAAAGTTCTCATCAAAAGAAACACTTTGCAGGTTGATCTCAAAATGCACCGACTGTTATTGAGTGGTTGACTGATAGCAGATACCAAAGGATGGGTCACCTTTGGAACTGCCTCCTTACAGTAAAACAATACAGGCTTCTTAATTTCTGTTGTCCAAGCATCCTAGCAATTCTATTCACATTAATAAACATGAGTAAGAAAGGCAGGCTTGCAATAACCACTTGCCTAGTTCCCTGTATTAAATAACAATGGCCTCCAGAGGAGTACATAAGGATCTTACTATGTACTGAATAAAGCAGGTGCTTCTTTTTCAGGTTGCAACTGTGCCACAAATGACTTAACATACACAGGCTGCTTTTTAAAATTTTTGCAGGCTAGTAACTGTTGTGGACATATTTACAGGACTATCTTACAGGGCGTTGCCGATTTATGACTTCTGTGAAGACTGCATTTAGACATCAAACCCATCCATCAAAAACCACTTCTGTTCATCACTGCAAGGGTTTCCTTTTTCATACCGTAAACAAAGTGGTCCAATTAGTTAGGGAAAGACTGTTTTTATTTTTTAAAGCATCTAATATATTACTACAAACAATGGTGTGTAAACAGATCATTCTTTTAAAAAGTAAACAAGTGTGTATAAAAGTGCTCAATAAACAAAAATCAAAGGCATCCCAACCCAGAAACAGTTTTTTAGAGCTTCCAATAATGTAGCAAGCCTTGGAAAAGTTTGGCCTGTGGAATTATTTGCATTTATATTGTGTAGTGTTCTCGTTGTGATGATCTGCTGAATTGCAGTTTAGACACTTAAAAATAGTTTTCTGTAAAAGCACGATCAGAAATAAAGACAGACTAGACCTTCTGTGGTGAGCATGTGGGAAGAATTCCATCGTGTTACAGATGATATCAGTTATTTTTAGAAATCGTCATGTAACTGTTTTTCAGGAATAACAAAAAAAAAAAGTATTTTTCCCTATAGCAGTGGTGGGTAACCTGCTTGCCCCAAGGGCTGCATGCAATAGTGGTGGTGGGCCATGTGTCAGAGATGAGCATGGCTTAGGGTTAAGGGAATGTGGCAAGGGCTGACCTGCCGGCCCAGCTACGCAAAGAATAGACATATGCATGCACACACGCTGTCTCCTCACTTACAAAGCCTTCCCAGCTCCTTCCCGTTTGCACAACCCACCCCTTATCCCAGCATGTTAAATTAGGAGGTTTCATCTTCTCCTTCTGCACTAAGATACCACTATGCCTTTCTCACTACTGACTGGGGGTGGGAACAGCTGAGAAGCACACCAGTCCCTGCGTTCCTGAGCTTTTCTCCATGTCTATCAGTTGGGTGTACAGAATGATACATGGGTGTGTGTGCATGCACATGCAATTTAAATGCAAGATGAAAGTTCATGGAATGACTTTTCCTGGGCCCCCTCTGCCCATCACAATCATGCTGGCTGAGGAGGGTGGAATGTACACAGGGAAGGTGGTATATGGGAACGGCCATTCCCATGCATCTCCTCCCCATCGCAATCCCCTTCCCCTCAGTCTACTGAACAGCAAGCTTGCTGGAGATGAGGGAGGGGGTTTCCAGGATTGGCCATACTGCATGCCTCCAAGGACCACTTGTGGTCGGCCCAGAAGTACCATGTGGCCCTCTTCTGTTACTAAAATTGGGTCCACTCCAGCCAAAGTTGAGCACTTCCAAGTGACGTCTCCAGTTTCAGCAGGGGAGCTGAAGTATGTGCATAATGATCTCCCAATGTAATTAATGGGACATGCAGCCTGATCCTAGGAATATTTATTCAAAAGTAAATTTGTTCCACTGAGGCAAATGTGCATTGGATTGTAGTCTTAAAAAGGCTTGGCTTTGGCTGGATCAGGGCCCCACAAGCATCTTTGTTCAGAAAACAAAGCTGTTAGTAAGAAGGTACCTAGTAAGAGTTTCATTCAGGCACAATGATTAACAAGGAACAAGTTGTTTGGTAATTCTTTTTTTCCTAAAATGTAAACATCTCAGAGAAATAAATGTAGAAAGGGGGCTGTCTCAGTTACAAAAGGAAAGCCTTTTTCTCATTAAATCATTCATACAAATATTAGCAACAACAACAAAACTTTAATCAGCTGCTAAGATGGTCAAGTAGACTAATAAATATCTAATGATAACTGTTTTGGCCACACACAAGTCAGGGCTTGGAGAAAGCATTTTTTGAAAAAAGGACACTGCTGGGATTCTTCTCATACTTGAAGAGAGCTTTCTGATCATTTTCCCTGAAACATGGAAAAAACAGTTTATTAAAAGTTTGTCTTTACTTTCCCAAGGCAAAAGTCACCAGTAAAATTTGTGCCACGGAAATTTTATAATGGAAAAGCTTGTTCATTTCATGTATTCCTCTAGAAGGGGGTGAAATGATCACCGAGGCACACAGTGTACTGTGAAAGGATAGGTAATGTGTGCCCTCCAGATACTTTTTATTACAACTCCCATCAGCCCCAGCCAGCACAGCCAGAGGCCAGGAATTATAGATGCAGCAGTGAAAAGCATCTGGAAGGCACTAGGCATGATCTTTCCATGGCCTATAACAGAGTTGGAAAACCATGTAGATCCCATGGAAATCCCCAGTAATCACACACCCTTTTTCATTGACTAGTACCCCATCTTTTTACAAAAAAATGTTGCTCAAGGTAAGCCTACGCCCAACCACCAATCATTTGCTGGTTTCCCAGCTTTGTGCTTTATCTTTCCCATTCTAAAAGGTTGCTCTAAGGCTCAGTTACAGGCTGTAAGCACTGTAAGTGAAATGCGCTAGCATTTTTGGACTGGATGAAGCCTGCATCATTCAGTGTCAGCAGCAGAAAGCACAATTTTTTCTCACTGTAACAGGGTCCCTAAGTTGGGTCTTAGGGAGAAATCAAAAGGCTGCATTAATGGGTGAGATGGGGGGAGTGTTAAGCCTAACCCTTAACACTTGATCCTTTTCTCAAATTACTTCAGTCATTACGGACTAAACCTTCTCCTGCCATCACAGCCCTGCAGATTCTGTTACCTGATCATACTAAAGAAGGTATGCAGAGCCATTTTCAGCCCATCCAGGGGAAGCAGTGGGACCAAAGCAGGTGGCTGGACCACCCACCCATCCTCCCCCAATCTATACAAATCCTCACACCCCCATTCTCACATGAAACATGAGTGTACACATGACAGCAACCCCAGCCCTGTTGTGGGGCAATTAGACTTGGAAAAAGCCTTCCTGTGGGAAGCTTTTTCAAGTCTAATTGCCAGGGAGTGGGGTGTCACAGCGGGGAGGGAATTGTTAGCCCTTCCCACATGGTGTAATCCCTTAAGTGATCCCCCACTTGGCAACTAGAACTGAAAAAGGCCTTCCATTTGAGACCATGAAGGCCTTTCCCAAATGTAACAGTTGCGCGTGGGGACGCTCAACACAATCTGCAGGTTGTCTTCCTTGGCCAGCAGGCCTCCACAATGCATCCTAAGTTGTTTAACTAGCCATTTTCCTTCTAAAGTCTTCTACACCATCCCAAGAAGAAGGAGCATATGCATGTGTCTGCCTACTATTTGAGAAACTGAAACCTCCAAATTCATGCAAGCTCTTGGGCGCTCTGGGTTTCTCTGGACCCTGGCCTAAACTTAGAAAAGAAATGCTGTTTTTTCCATACCTGGCTTCAGAGCAATGCACAAGACCTGGGTTCCCGAAATGGATTGCTCCCAGCAGGGACTCCCACAAGCAAGGCATCTTTGCAAGCATTCTGCATGCAGTATTGCTGCAGCTCTGCAGCTGCCTGAGAGACCTGGACAGAGAAGGCACAAGGATACGTTGTGATTTCTGTTAGAAGCATCATGACCACTTGTGAGCAACGGACAGTATTTCCCAAAGTCTAAACCACAATTATGAGCCAATGAGCCAAAGTGCGGATGTGCTTTCAGTGCCAAAGATACAAAATCTGAAGAAAGCTTTTCCCAATCCAGTGCCCCCACCAATGTGTTGGACTACAACTACTATCGCTGGTAATTAGCACAGTCTGAAGCCTGCAGTTATAACAGATGGACTTGGACTCTCTCAAGGAAACGTGAGCACATTGGTTTAACCAACTTACCAGTCACTTTTCCAACAGGTTTAGCCTCTCCCGTCAACCGTTTCCACTATTCCTACTAATGAAGCAAGTTTCCCACTGAGGTCCACCTAATACCAACTCTAATATCATTTTAGTGCCAGTTTAAGACTGTTCTCTATGACAGGGCATTTAATTAGCATTAATGTTATACTGGATCACAAGGGGTCTTGTGATTTGCGTTAGTGACTAGCTACAGTACAGCTGTACAGTAATTTTATGTTTTTATTGTTTTCTATATTTTCTGTATTGTGTTTTTATTGTAGTCTATGTAGTAAACTGCCCCAGAGAGCAGCTATTTGGAGGTACAGAAATAAAAGTAATCACTATCAACGGACAATTAATTCCAATAATTAATGGAAACTGACAAACAACTGGTTTAAGACATCAAATCTGAGTTGCATTGCTGCAGAATATTCTGATGGCCACTATTTTGAATGGCTTGCCCCACCTGGTATGGTCCAGTATTTCAAATGACTCCCATCATGCCTAGCCACTGGCCATGCTGGCAGTGACTGAAGAGAGTCGTGGCCTCTGGATGCGTTGGCCAGCCAGGCAGGGGAGGCTGCTGTACACACTTATCAGCTGAACTCCATGGGACTAACCTCTGCACAGATAGGTGTGGGATTATGCTACAGGTAAGGGTGCCCATTTATTCCTAGCAGGGATTGACAATAAAACAAGAGCATAATGGTTGAACATCCATCTAGTCCAGCATCCTGTTTCTTATAGCAACTTTAAAAACTTAAATGGGGAAAAAAACCCTAAATCCACAAGTTGTTGAAAAAGCTGAGTGAATAACTATTTTTCTTCAGCTGGCTCCACCAAGGTAAGACTAGGCTATTCTGAAGCTAGGGGACCACTGCTAAAAAGAGATGGGTAGCTGTTCTTAATAGCTATCCATCTCTCTTCCCTTGATAGAACAGGGGAAGCTCTGAAAACTGTCTTAAAATCCAGGTACGTATATATAGAAGAGGAGCCAATCTTTCAGATAAGTTTATCCCAAGCTGCTAAGGCAGAAGTGGCATACCAGCTACACTTCTAATGTTGTTGGATTACAATTCCCATCATCCAACTGCTGGTCATACTTAATGGGGCTGACAAGTGCTGGAATTCAAGAGCATCTGGGGACACACTGGTCCTCCACCCTGACGTTAAAGATTTTAAAAGGTAAAATCCATACTTTAAATTGGGCCTGGAAACAGACTTGGAGCCAGTGCATATCATAAGAAAATGCTAGCAAAAGATTGAAATTGCTAGTCCCTGTTAGCAATCCTGTAGCCCTATTTTGCATCAGCTACAGCTATTGGACCTTTTTAAAAGTCAGCCTCATGTACTGTGTAATATTTTAGAATCAATCTATCAGCCTTTATTAGCTATGAAAGCTAATGGAAATTTGCAGGTTCAGATGCTGTGCAATCGGAGGATATATGAAGCCTGGTCATATCACATTAAGATGCTTCCTTATAAAAAGTGCTGCTGTATAAAATCCCTTGTCATTAGATTTTTCAACAAAAAGAAATCATGATTTATACTGCTCCTAGATATTGGGCTAGGGACTTATTTTAAGCTACCTTGCTGTTTTTGTTTTCTCCTGGGTTTATTTTAAGCCTGGAAATGTCAGCATTTGGAGCAATTCTTGCCAGGAGTAGCAGGGCAATGCATGTGAGAATGAAAATGTTTGGCTTGAGACTGTCAAAGAGGCTGTTCGAAGTGCAATAGGAAAAAACCCTGTGTACAAAAAAAGATGTGACCACAAAGAAACACTGCAAGCTATAACAGCAGCTTTTGGCTGAGCGTCAAAATACATTCTGCTATTCTTTTTTCCTGATGTTTTTTAATCTGTTGCCCTTCCTGATTTACATTAGTAAAGGAAGTGTACAGGATGTTGCCTTGGGGATCAAAATGCCACTCTGCTTTTATGAGTTTTCTGTTGGAAAGCCAGGTTCTGGGGAAATCCCACCAGCCCTCAAAACTTTGGGGCCAACACACGTTAACATTTGCTCACATTCTTCACTTGACCCACTGCAGCACAATCCACTGGCAAATTCCTCCGCTGAATGGGAATTACAGAAAAACACCATCCCCATTCATTTCAATGGAGCAAACATTATTTGTAATTTTGCCTAATGTTTTCTAGCAGTTGTACAACTTGGGGGTACACAGTGTGGCATCCAGGAGTTCCATGACACCCACAAGGACCTCCAACTCTGCCCACAGAGCTCTCCATTCACTGCTGTGCTCATTTTTTTAAAATCTTGAAAAATGTTAGGGCACTCCTCTTTACCTTCCTTTCTTTTTCTCTTGCTCTACCTCAGCATAACTCCCCTCCCTCCCAGCCTCTAGCCTCACTATGTCTCCCCCACATACACACACCTCTGTAGCTCAGTTTGATCAGCTAAGTCCTCATGGCAGCCATTATGTGACTATCCAAATCTTCTGGGGCGCTGTCCACTGCAGTATCTTAAATTCCCAAATGTTGGGAGCAAAAAATGTGGGGGACCCCTGAAATCATTTTTTAACATATTTCCTGTCCAGAGGCTATACTTTTTAAAGGGGGTGGGGAGAAAAGGCTGTGGGAATCAGGGAAAGAAGTATATTACAGTCAGCTGTAGCCTGGCCTCTTCCTTAGTAATTTCCCTTTGGTCAAAATTAGGGAAGGGGGTTTGGGGGGCCTTCCCAGGGGGCTGCAAGCCTCTCACTGTTGTCAGTATTGTCTTTTTTCCAAAGCTAACTCTGTGAATTTAGTGCTTTGTGTGTTTGTGTAGGAGGCATGTAAGTGTGTGCTATGTGCAAGAATGGGTGTGATGGTGTGTGAGGGAATGAATCCATACCCAAGTGCATATTACGAAACAGGTGTTGGAATAGGCAACTTTCCTGACCTGTGGACAGGTTTGGCAAGTTGTCCTGACACCAGTACAAAATGCTTCACCCCCCCCCCCCCAAAAGGCTGCCCTGGGAGGGGAGGCAAAGCACAAACCATCTGCCCAAACAGAATACTACACAAGGCAGAGGTAGGCCGAGCCCTGACAGTGTATTTCCCACTGGGTCCCTATTTCACCCACAGGAACACTTGTTTCAGCTGTGGCTTGGGAACAGCAGGCCCTGTACAACGTCCCAGGATAATGAGAAGAATGCCAATATACATAAGGAACTACGAGTCCAGCATTCACACTGGTGTTTCCTCGGCATCTCTCAAGGCCAGAACAGATGTTATTTGGCAGCCTTATGTCCCTGCTTGCTAATTTTTACTCAACAGTAGGGACAGGGCCCTGATCTGGACCAATACCTTAGCATGGTGGATGGGGCAGGGGAGCTGAGAAGTGGACTTAGAGGACAGCCCATTAGGGCTGGAGTCCTAAAACGTTCACTTGAAGCCCTGAATCTCTGGAAGGGCATCCCTGATGTCCATTAACAACTGGTTGAAATAAAGCCACAGGGGCCCTGATTACCTCTCCTGCATCTGATCCCCCTGGATTATCTGGCTTTTTGCCCAGAGCTGCTTCCCCACTCCTGCTGCCCCGTCGAGTTTTCTCCCCGCCACCCAAAAAAATAAGGGTGACCTCAGGAGATGGGGCCTTTACACAAAGAAACTTTAAGGAATATATAACTTAGCATATGCTAATTTGGGAGAGTTCATCTTGTGGGCTTCAGCCATAGATCTTTTCACAACTTGGCACCACTCCGGTTTTAAGCTCCAGTCTGGGCCCCCAGAACCTTCACTAGGGTGACAATGAGAGAAGAGGCACACTTGTTAGTTGCTAAAACAGATTTAAAGTAAATCTTTTGACCTATAGTAAGAGAAGGAGCTGCAGCTTTTTATTAGGCCAATGGGCAGGCAGCTACAGCTTGGACTTGGAAATGTGGAAACATCTCTACAGCATGATTTAAAAGCAATAATTTGATATTTAGCTCTGGCTGGCACTCAGTAGCTGGATATGTTTTCCATAGTAAAAAGACAGCAGAAGGAATGGACTGTTGATTAACGGATTACAGTATTACTTTGCCGCTAAAACCATGGGCCGCTAAAACCCAGGTTGAACTTTGCACAGAGGTAGGGTTAACATTACTTAGTTCAAAGGAAATACAAAGCTTTAGAATTATATACCAGGAAAGGTCACCCACAGCAAGATTTTGGCCCCAACAGTCTTTACTACAATTCCCAAACAAAGCCCTACCACAGCATACATTTCCCTCCCCACTGCATATTTCCAAAGCTTTGCATTTGCTTAATATTATGTATCATTTTATCCCTAATGCTAAACCTTAGCAGAATTTATCTGGAATCCTGCCAGAATTCTATTAGTTATTTTCAAAACTTTACATATGCTTTAATGTATTAATTTTATATATTGGGTATGAGCAGGCATAAGCCAAGATATAGATATCCATTTTAAAAAGCAATAAACAAGAAATGGGGAGATCTTATTTCAACCTGCTTTTTCAGGTTGAGATGCTGGAAGAGCTTGTGCTTATGATGGTCTCTATGGTCTCACAGCGGAACAATTAGTGGGGATCCTATATTATTTATATTACAACTCACTTTCCTAGGGAAATATCCTTCTGTTTCCTAAAGTTTCACTCAGAACAATGCATGTTCTATCCCCATTATCCAAACTTGTGCTAGTATGGAAGTAGCACATTGCAAAATCTCATTTCACAGAAGGAAGCTTCACTCAGATCAGCAAAATGCAGAGAAACAGAATTTCTCCAGTGCTGCCCTCTGAGCTGTAGCTTGTGCCCCACACCCAATCAGCCTCCAGGCTTAGACTTTCCAGTCATTATCTTCTATCACACCCTTGCCCATGGAAGTCCAGATGCTCCCAGTCTTAGCAGAAGCACACAGTACAAAGGGATTAAGCAGCCCACAAGTTTTCCATTCAGACAGGCAGTTTGACTATTTACTAATTGCCCTGATATCATGTAGAGAGGGGAGGGAACGGCCCAACTTGGGAATGCTTCAGACCACATGTGATGATTTCTCAGCATTACTTATCTCTGTAGTTATTGTAAGATATGAAAACGCACAAACAGAGAAAATGCTCTCAAAATCCATGGGACTTGAGGTCAGTGGGTTGGTGGGGATATTTTAGTCCTGCATAAGACCTTTGACTGTCTCAACCTCAGCACAAGAAAAGTTTGAATGGTGGCTCAGCTGATGAGTACAAGGGATGGCTGCATCTCTGGAGAGGGGAGGGCATTAGTTCGAAGCAGATGCAATGTGATCAGGGGAATAGCAATGTGGAAGTGGGTGCTGAATGCTTCCCTGGTTAAATTGCCCTACCAAGGAACCTCAATGGCTGCCCAGGTGAGTGAATTAGTAATGGTGGGCTGGGTAAGAAACACCCACTGGGTAAGAAACACCCCTTCAACTCACACTGTTATCCCAGTCTGATTTTGGGCCATGCAGATGCTTTGAGCTTACAGGAAAAATCCTGGATCACATTAGTTTGGCCCAAAGCATTCCCCCGCACCATCCCACCAATTCTGATTTGTTTTGCAGTGAAAGAGATGAAGAACACCTACGTCCCATGACAGCCCAATCCTGTGGTCTCCAACATGGTGCCCATGGTCTCCAGTATGTGTGCCCACATCTCTCCTAGAAGGCACCTTGCCACTCCTGATTTTTTTTAATCTCCCCCTGCCAAAAAAAATCCTGAGGACTACAAAGTAAAATGTCCATTTCATAACATATTTTGGCCCCACAGCCGTTCTTACAAAAACAAAAATGGTGGATACACATTTAATTCTGATACATGCCCAACCGAGTAGGAAAAAGAAAAGAAAAGAAAAAATGTCAGTAGTAGCAGCACATGTCCTGAGGTTGCAGCGGGCATAGGTAGGTTTGTATGCAGTATTTTTTTGCCTTGTGCAGAGTTCTGCCTGTGCATGTATGTATGTGTGCTTGTTTCAGGACCACTCACCATCACTTCTGTGAAATCAGTGTTCAGAGGTACACTGTAGGGGAAAATAAATATTTTGGCCTTGTATTCAGTTTCTTGGCCAAGTGAATTGTCTCTGAGCCTCCAATGTTGGAGTAGAGAAATGTGTCATTCTGTGTTCTGGAACCCAAAGCCCATCTTCTACCCTTGCATTCAGGTTTTTAGGAAAGCTACCATTCTTTAGTTTCAGTTTGCCTTCTGAAAAACAGTTCCACCCACCAGGACAGCCATTTTGTGAATGACTAAGTTCCCAGCTCCCATTTTGTAAGTATGCCCATCAGACTCACTTTATGTTCCCAATGTGCCCAGTGACTCAGAAAAGGGGGTAACCCTAGCCCAAAGCTATAAACGGTTTTCCTGAAAATATTTGACAACAGTACCCAACTTCCTTTGCAACCTTCTGTGACCAATAAAACAAAAATAACAGTGTGGGAGGCCTGTGTTTGGATCTTGCTCGTTCTCAGCCTCATCTGTAAAACAGAATTCTTAGTAACCTCTGTCATTGGGTTCCTGTGGGAACAAAGATGAGAAAGATTTTACATATCAAAGACTCCATGTTGTTTATCCTCATCACCATCATTTGAAAGCCAGTGTGGCATAGTGGTTAGAGTGCTGGACTGAGGACACAGGGTATCTGCATTCTAGACCCCATTCAGCCATGAAGCTCACTGGGTGACTTTGGAGCAGTCACCAGCTCTCAGCCTAAACTACCCCACTGGGCTGTTCTCAGAATAAAATGGAGAGGAGGAAGACCATTCTGGTTTCTTTGTAAGATGTAAAATGGCAGGATACAAATGTAATGGATACTATTACTACTACTACTACTACTATTATTATGCCATTTCAATATGCATGGCTCCTTACAGGAGAGCAGGAGATCTGAAAGTTCCCTGTCACTATCCAGAGTTTGACAGAACAGAGAAACAACAGAAGGAATGAGAGGTGTTGTGGAGTGAAGAGTTATGGCTGGATCAACAACGGCTGATGCGTCTTTGATGATAAAGAACAATGTATAATAAATTATTGCTACCCTTAGCCAGCGCCACTGGTTTCCTGGCTCCACTCAGGCCCGCTGCATTCCAGCAGGGAAAGTGCCACGAACAGCAACTAGCTGCACTTTCCCAGGAGCACACTTTAATCAAAGAAAATTACCATCTTTTCCTGTGTTCCCTGCCAGCCCAATTCAAGGCAGAGTGGCTGACCTTTCAATGTCCCCAGGGCAAAATGATCTCTGAGCAAAAGGCATGCTAAGAAGTCATCAAAACAGAGGCAGCTCAGTCAGTACACTGAAGATGGTTGAGGAGCCAGTCCTTAGTTCAGCTACACATGACCATCAGGTGCTACCTACCTTTACATCTGGCTCACTTGTAACTGCCAACAGCAAAGCTTCCTACAGGTTGAATGATGCAACAGCAGCTGCTAGGACATATTACATTCAGTACTAAAATCTACAATGACCTAATAAGGATGCTTCATGATGAAAAAGGACTTGTATATAAGCATCACAGTACCCTAGTACCCTGGACTTGGTGAAAAGAAAGAAGCGGAGTAATACAAGCACACATATTTTAAATCAGGGGTACAGCACCTTTTCTAACCTGAGGACTGGATGCCCTTTTAAAGAAGTTCATAGGAAAGCGAAGTTTGGGGGCAGGCAAAGGCAAAAGGTGTAGGGTTGAAATGCAAACAATAACACCCTAGTATAATTTAGCTTAAATATTTTCCTGCCAGTTACTAGAAGACTTAGGGGAAGCATTTCTTCCTTTAAAAATGGAGAGGGCTGCAGAAAATCAGGGAAACCACCAAACAATTGGTGATCAAAAGCAAGTGGACAGTGTGTAGGAAGAGGCCATGGCCACCTGGGGAACCCTATAAGATTGGGAGCTCAGGAAGTCTGGATGTGGCCCTCACGCCTGAGGTTCTGCACCCCTAATTTAAATCCAGAAGCGTCATTCTCTCAGCATAGGCATTTCAAGCTTACAGTGATAAATTTATTAGTCTCCCCCCACATCCTAGAAAATTAGTCCTCTATCCACATATTTGTGGCATCTCAATAGTTCCCTACTCTTTTACTTTTTAAAGAACCAAAATTTCTAGTTTGGAGAAGCTTGTCTTCCTAGTCATGTAAAAGTAATTTTACTCCCCATGGGTGACTGGTTAAGGGCTTGTTTGATGGACAGCAAAACTAGCCGATTTGGGCCCCCTGGGTGGCAAAGAAACATATCAGTATATGAGGAAAATCAGCATCCACCCTCCCTACACCAAGGGTTGGTAGTTGCTGAAGTGCACCCCTTGTGGAAAGTTGTAATGATAAACCACATTTCTGAAAATCTGGGCAGCATATATACCATAGGAGTGGCGCAGAGCTTCTGCTCTGTGGTTCCACCCGGTCCCCAGGGGCCTCAATCCTTTTCCTCCAACCTCTGCTCATTTGCAATAATAAGCATAAACTGGTATTAAAAAAATAGTAGTTTCTTGGCTTTTGTGCAGTTTTTTCTTCTAAAAGGCAGAACTGCATCTCCTGTAGTTGGTTACTGGTGATAACAGCCTTACGCTAAAATAGGCTGGTACTGTGGCCCCACCCCCTTTGTCTTTGCCTCTCCCTCCACTGCAGTGCAGACCCAAAGGGTATACCCATCTGGCTCCTGGTCTGGAAGAGGTTCTGTGCCTTTGATGTACCTCTGGTCCCTGGGTCAAGAACAAGTCCCATTCCTGAGATTGTCTTTAACTTGAATTTGTATGTAAATTGGATTACATCTATAAAAAGCATATAAAACCCATAAGAAACACTTCCACATACACTAAAACATCTTAAACACAATACAGCATTTTACTAATGATGAAAATACAGTAATAATAAAGTAACTACAGGCACTGGAGGGAGGGAGGGAGAGAGAGAGAGAGAGAGAGAATGAATCTGTACATATGTGTGTAGATATACAGTACAGTTCTTAAAACAGTTTAGCTAGAAAAATAGTTAATAAGATTATTAAAGGTTAGCACTTCTTGAGCTAACATTAAGCCTAACATTAACTGGATGATGATGATGGAGGTGAGATTCCTTTATCCTTTAAAATCGTCCCAACTGTCACTAACTCCATGTGATCTAAAACACACTTTGATACACGAGTGTTTCATGAGCATGAAAAACTACTATAGTTCTGCCACTACAGAACTAATTCCGACACCACCACTTGCTGCTTTTCCCTTCCTTCTTCCCTTTCCCTCCTCTATTCCTATTCTTCCCTTCCTTCCTCTCCCTGCCACCCACCCCCAGTAGGCACCTGCTTGCTGCTCAGAGATGAGGTGGGACTTCCGGATTTGCTTGTTTGTAAGTAGGGGTTGTTCTTAACTCAGTTGTTTGTAACTGGGGGGACCGGGTATATAAAGCCTTCTGTCTCAGAGTCCTTCCAGGTGAAACTTTAGTTGTGTCACTACCTTGCTTTATTCACCGAATTCTACAGGATTGCATGAACAGGGAATAGTGTATTTGATGGATTCATGATGTAACTCAGTAGTATGATCATGTTTCCTAAATGCATGTTTGAACTAAAACCCAAGGAAGATTACATTCCTAAACATACTTACAAATAAGTAATCCCTATTGAATAAAGTAGAACTTCTGAATAAAGGGCCCATAGGTCTGTATCACACAGGTTAAAGCCAAAGGGCTAAACTAGACATGGAGGGAGAGAGAACTTTTCAAAACCCAGCTAGATCTGCAAAAACCAAAGTGCCTACTCAGTCTGCAAGTCAGACATTCTTAATTACCTTTGCAAGCCAGGATGTAATTCTGCAAGCCAGGATATTACTCTTAATTACAATTGGCTTGGCTCCTAATTAGGTGTCTTTGAACCAAAGATACCTGTCTTGATTCATGGAAGGGCCTGGGATTCAACAGAGGAGCTTTATTTAATTACTGTGCTCATCCATCCACTGTATATTCTACTACCATACCATTTTATTAAGGCCATTTTATCCAGAAGAGCTCTATTAAGTTTGGAAGTTTACTTTGCTTTTGCAATTGCATGAGAGAATTGGCCTAAGAATAGATTTGGACTCTGAAAGATCTTGCCACAACTTTTGACACAAATGTTGTCCCCATTACAAAAAAGTGTGGGTCCCTTCCATGGCCACTAATTGATCATTAAATTAAAGATCATTCCTACTGTTGAACAGAAAAGCACATTCCAAAAAAGGATACAGAGGGGTGGCCAAAAGGATCATCATTCCAGTGAAATTCCAAAGTACAGCTACCACCAGGAAAGAAAAATTCTAAAACACCTTAAACCATACAAACTGCATCATAAACTCCTTGTTGTATTCAGTGCCTACTTCATTCTGGACTAGGAAGTTGTCATGCATTCACTCATTCTCTGGCACATGATCATAAAGGTCATCTGAGGATAAATGGGGATAATAGCCATACTTGGTTTATTATCTGGCTAGCCCCATTTTCCACAATTATAGGCATGCACTCAGATTCTCCGAATAGACCGTTTAAATACAGTTGAGAAAAAGGACAAGAGAATATGTTGAAACAGCCTTCCCCAACCTGGTGCCTGCCAGATGTTTTGGACTAGAAAAAATGCTGACCATTGGCCATGCTGGCCAAGACTGATGGGAGTTGAAGCCCATCATATACATAGGGCATCAGGTTGGGAAACGTTGCACTGAAACACAACACAGGCAATTTAGCGATGTCACACTTCAAAATATGCCAACCGTTTCAAGAAGCACAAAACCCAGACCAATAAACAATATTGGAAATATAACAAAATGCAGGCCAATGACAGCAGTAATATACTCATATCGGACAACTGGGTTCGATGGTTCGGATTACGAGACCTAAACAAAGGAATGCCCCACCCATTTCAAACTAGGAGCGAAAAAGACAAATCTAAGAAAGCCGAACCGACTTGAATTCGCAGCAGCTTCCAACGCAAGTGAACAATATCGCGACACGGAAAAAAAGCGAAGATGACTAAATAAAGTTCCGCTACTGTGGACGCACACAGCTATGGCCTGTCGCCCGATCTCTCCAAATCAACTACGGTGCGTGCATTTTTGGTACGGGCCGAGAGACTCTCTTTGTAGCTAGACTTCTGGGAAAAGCAGAAAGTCTGGATCCAGGCCCCTCTCTGCAAATCAACTTCTCCCAAAAGTCTGATCTCCCCAAAACAAAGGACGCCATGCACTCCCGATTCCAGCCCGGAGCTCTCGGGTCCTGCGAGGGCTAGACCAAGAAGACAAAAGGAGGCATCGTGGTGATGCCTCCAAGCGTTGCGCCCAGAAAAAGGAGCGCGATGCTTCGCTCGCCCAAAGGCAGAAAGCGGACCGACCGCGCGACTTTCCCTTGCGCGCCAATCGGCGCTCGATCCAGCTTAAAGCGCCGCCGCGGCCCTTTCCTTTATTTACCCTAATCCTTTCCACGCCAGCCTCCAGTTTTAGCTGCTCCACCAGGCGCTGCATGGTGCTGAGGCTGGAGTTGGAAGACATGCTGGCAGCTGCTGAAAGGACGCACCTCCCTCTCCCGAGCGACTCCGGATCTCTCCAGCACAAAAGCCCCCGGCCAACCGAGGCAGCAGCCGAGGGGCGGAGGCAGAGGAGCCAGCGCCGCCCAGGCTCCCCCCGCCACCCTTGGGCTTTCTGTGTCTGCGGCCAGCCGGGCGAGCAAGCAGCCAGTCGGCACAGCCCGGTAGCGAAGCGGGGCTCGGCCGCTTCTTGGACCCCCCACCGCCCCCACCCTGACCGAGCTCTTTCCGGGAGGAACGAATTCTCCGTCCTTTGTTTTGATTTTTTCCTCTGACGTTGAAGGTTTCTGCCCGCCACCATTTTGCGCTTCTCTCATCGCTGGGCCCATCTGTATAGTCCATTTATAATGATTAATTTATTTGTTCATGCTACAATGAATAGGCTATTCCTGACACGTAACATGACTGTTTAGGGTTTTTTGTTTGTTTTGCTACTTTTCTAGAGTTGATCCAAAGAAAAAAATACTGTGAGGATAAGACCGACTTAAGAGGCAGGTGGGCAGAAAGTAGATCTCCAAATCTCTGGGACTGAGATTCCAACATTCCCGACCATTGGCCATGTTGGCAAGAGCTTCTGCTTGCTGCAGTCAGAATCACTTGGGTGCCTAGTGTCCTGACCCAGTAGTCTTGTATTGCAAAACTTGGGAGCTGATAAAGGCTCCAAATGCTTACAGCAAGGTTCATCCATCATTAACTGCAATATTTTGTTACACACGTGGTGTTTTAGCAAAGGTAACATTGACACAGACACCCCACCTAACAAAACCCCAGAAAAACTAGAATGTTTTGATTCTTCTACTTGAAGAGGAGGAGGAGGATGGCAATGACAACTACCTTGCGTTTATATCTTGCATTTTTTCCTCTTGTGAGGAACCCAAGGTGGTGTACATGGTAGTCTCCATTTGATCTTCACAACAACAACCCTGTGGGATAGGTTAGGCAGAGAGTTTTGTGACTAGCCCTAAAATCCCATGAGCTTCATGGCTGAGTGGGGACTTGAATCCAGATCTCCTGAGTCTCAGACCAGCTAGTTTTCCTTCATTTCTAACCAATTTTCTGAGCCATTTTTCCACGCCAGCCTACAGGCTACAAGCTGTAGACAATCTGACATAAGATTTCATATCTAAGCAAGAGGTCAGGCACAGTTGATTGCAGTTATTATAACACTGCATTTATATCATGCCTTTTTCCTTTTGTGAGGATCCCTAGGCAGCTTACATAGTCATCCTCCACAACAACAAACCAGCTCAACTGCATGCAAAAGAAGCGTCATTGATAAGACAGTGGTTCCAAGGAGAATTCCTTAAATCCTTAATAAACACAGTTCTATATTTATGCCTTTTGCTTCCCACACAGTTCTATGTCCTTCAGTCACCTTTTAGTGAGCTGTACATCAGACAAGGATGGTGAATTATCTAACAATTATATTCCTAAGAATGGGGAAAAATTTCACTGAATTTCTTCAGAAAGAGAACAAATTTTCTAACAGTTTGTCACCACTAGCAGGGTGTATAGCACAACATATTTTTTTCCCCACAGGTGTGTTTTGCACTGCTGTTACAAGTGGCAACATCAGCATCCTGGTTCCATAGGCTTCCCGGTTCCATTTTGCATCCTCTGCAATGTTCCATATGTTGCTTTGTTCTGGGGCTTTGTGGGGGTGGGGAAGCTGGCCACCATAAAAAATGAAGGACATTTGGGCACTACAACGTGATCTTTTATTTCTACAGAGTGGGGAAACCCTCAGAACTTTGTAATACCGAGACAGTCTCCAGCTCTAGGGAAGAACTAGAATGCCATGTCAAAATCTTGTTCCCCCTCACAATGTCCTGAAAGGTTTTCTTACTGCATTCCCTAGGCATTCTATCTTATTTTGAATGTCGCTTCATGATGGTTTTGAACTTACATAATCATTGTAAGGTGGCTGAGGAGTGCTGTGTTTTCTCTTCTTTCTCTGCAGCTGTCCAGGCTGCCTGCACTTCCTAAATCTGAAAAAATGCTATTGAAGAAATTACCTCTTGATGTCTTTCCCTGAGCTAATGCAAGAAGCTGAGGATGCCACGGGCTGCTGGGGAGATGGTTGCACAGTGAAAAACAGGACACTCTTGGCCACATCTTGAGTAAGGTAAACTACAAGAGCTGCAAACCTAGACCATCTGAATTTATCCAAAATACTCCTCTATTTTCTTTTCCAAAGCATTTTTCACCTATTGAATGATGGTTGAAAAAAGTATGGGAGAAATTCTCAGTACAGCTGGTTAAGAGCACATCACGTTCAGTCCCTGGATAGGTCTGGTAAGGACTGCTGTCTGAAGCCCTTCAGAGAAAGCTCATGCCAGGCAACTGCTGCTTCCCTCTTCCCACTCCTCAGTTCATGTGATAGAACCTTGAAAAGTTATGCTTGATCAAGAGGGGAGCAATATATATGCTTTTCCCTACTGTAAGTATCTCTAGAGCTGAAATAAAAGCCAGTGTTAAGTATTTTGCAAAGCTGTTATTAACCAAGATTCTTCCAGAGCTCATTTAAAGTATATAGTTCAAAAACCGTTCATAAATCTTGGATTATCTAATTTGTTTCTGTGGCTCTAATAACTAAATCACAGTGATTGCTAACTGCTGCATTGACAAAATAGGCCTACTGCAAAGCAAAACGGAGGTATTGGTACTATACTCAAGGGAGCAAAGCAGGGCTGTTCCATCATCTCTGCCACCACATGGCTGCATTTATCTCTCCTCAGCTATTATATTATTTTTATTATTACTACATTTCTACAGCACCCATAAGCTGAAGCTGTCTGGGCAGTTTACACCAATAATCACAATCGTAGATTCAAGTGACTCATCCAGATTCTAAACAGGACTGACCCTGTTTAGCTTCCAAGATTAGACAGTGTCTATGTAAAATTTAGCTAACAGCCATTCCGTTAGGTTACACCTAAACCATTTCCATCCCAAATGCTTGTAGGAAGTACTGTCATGTTAAGAACTGGTGTCTGAATTTTATTTTTTTCCTCCTTGTTTCCCATAACCCTTTCCTGGTGTGTCATGTACTTTAATTGTAAGCCTATGGAAAGGGGCTGTCATTCTACTGATCTATTTAAGCCACTGCTGAAGCCCTTTTGGTTGAAGAGTGGGGTAAAAGCCTTCAAATAAATATATGTGAAGTTTGCAGATGAAATAATATTTTTGCTTGTTCATTTATAAGACATCCAAATGAGGAATCAACATACCCAATATTCCACAACAACTACTGTGCATCAGATGGAAAACTGAAAGTAAAGAACAGGATGGAATAGAGGAGGAGGTCTCCAACCTTTTGGAGCCATGGAAACATTTTGATTGCTGAGAGTGTTAGCAGCCCTGACACAAAAAAATGGCTGCAACAGGAGGAGAGTCACAAAATGGTTGTTTAAGAACTCACAAATTTTACTGCTGCTACAAAATAATGTTTAACAGAAAGGCAAACAAATATAAGCACCATTGGATCACCCTACAATTCTCTCTCTCCCTTATACATATTCAGACACAACTACACATCCATCACCCCTTCCAACCTACCTTCTAAGGTCACTTCCTTCTGGCTTTCCTCAGTACCCCCCACCTATCTCTGTCCCCTCCTCACTACAGGTGCTCACTCCTGTTTTCCTCCCTAATTCAAGGGTACTGAAACAGCATTTTGAGAAACATCGTAAAATGTTTACAATGTGTTTAGCTTTATGAAACAAAACTGAAGCCTCATGACACATGCCTTTGAGCTTTGAAAATTTAAAAAGCACAAGTCAAGACAACATGTTTTAAGTGGCAAGTCCTCAAGGCTTTAACTACTGATACCTAAATTTTAGGGCAACTGATGTTTGTTGTTATATCTCTTTGTATGTTTATTACCACACTAATATGGAAGATAGTAACAATCCAGTCTCAGATGCATGTTTAATTTGTTACCAGGTCAACAGTGGAGCAAAACAATTATATGATTAACAGATCTGTTTTTATTTTATAAATATTTATATATAAAAAGCATAAAATGTTACAAATTTTCTGCCTGATTTGATTAATTCCTGAGTTTTAGAACACTGCTGTGACATAGCAGTTAAACTCTGAACATTTTAGGTATGAATTTTCTTGCCAATCATTTATAATAGGACTGTTTAAGTTTCAGCAAATTCATTCATCAATAAAAGTTAGTCTTCCAGGGCCTTCATTTCTCATCCACCGCCGATACCTTTTCCATCGAGGGTCCATTGCCATCTTTTTCTTCAGTTCTTCCTCTTGCTCCTGCTTGTAAACCTAGGGAGAAAAAAAATGTGACAGCAATGTTAGCCTTCAATGTGTACCCACACCTACATATTCCTTGCAAAATTAATTATTTCAGTATTGTGATGCAAACAACACTGAGTGAACAAGTGTTGGGAAATACACTGTAAATGTGTAAGAGCAACTGGGGCAGGGAGACTAGGATCTACTGGTAAATCTCTGAATTATTTTCAGATGGTTTCAAAGATGTTTCTGTCTCTCAACGTAAGAGCAAATTAAAAAAAGGCCAAGAAAAAAAAATCAGCCATTAGGCTTGTCCTCATTGCTTATCTCTCAATTTTAGTGCCAATCATCTGGAAAACAGGAGCACTAATTCGTTTTTACTAGAGTTCTGCTGTTTAGTTGTGTTATGTTAGAACTCCTAATTTTTGTTAACTTGCACATAGATGTGGACATATCCTAGTTAATGTTTCATGGGGTGCAATGGGTAATTGAAGTCAGTGCATGAGCCACCTTTCTGTGTCTGGGTGTGGCCTGTGGACCTCTGTAGAAACTCAAAATGAACCCTACAATCGGAGGTTTGCCTACCAATGGTTTAAGCAACTAGATAGCACAAAAAGTAGAGAAAACAAAAGTAGCAAATTGCCAAAAGTCTCAGTACCTATTATACCAATGAATGGCCCAGTAAGTGATAAGCTAATACAAAAGCATTTTCCAATTGGTGTCACCTTTTGGATTTTGTTCACAAAGTTTGTGTATGTTTGAAGCCAGCATTTGCTTTGCCTGTATAAAACACAACAAGCTGAACGCAATGATACTTGCATGTTATTGAACAGAATGGGGCCAGTGCTGACTCCCTCAGGACACTGTCAGGGCCGCTCTGCATTGAGGCTTTTATTGGCAGGATCTTGGTTTGCTTTTTAAAATGGCAGGTGGGACTGAAATCAACAGCTCTGTTGCACTTGTTAAGCACATAGAATGACTGCACTGTGGTAGATAAATCAACCTTTTAGATCTTTAGTAGAACCTCTGTGCAGAGTAACTGTTGAGTTCTGTGTCCAGTAAGCATTGGAATATGTAACAAACTCCCAGGCTAAGCAAAATTCTACAGCACAATTTCCTGTATCGTAATAGTCTGCAGCAAGCCCTTTTCCATCTTGGTGCCGTATTTTATTTATTACATTGTTGTACTGCCCCATAGCTTACAGGGCTCTCTGGGCAGTTCACTTATCTTTGTAGTATTAACTGTAAGGAATTTGTGGTGCTCTGCTTCAAGGGCCAAGTAGCAAATTAAGATGTCCCAGACAAAACTGGCTAGAGGGCTGAATTTGAGCTTTTCTGATAAACTATGACTTCAACTGGACGGTTATTATTTGCTTTTATTTTTATTTTACCAGGTTGCTTTATTGATTCTGTCTGTAAACAGTTTTGAATAGAACACTTTTAGAAAGACAAGAAATAAAAAAGTCACACAGCCTCTAACGAAAATCAGTATTTATGCAATAATCATGAAATTTATTTACCGATGTGAACAACTACATTGTTGCTGCTTTGTTTATGCTTTCTAGCTATGCTAAGGTATGAATGTAGTTAATGCAATAGACCAAGCTATACATACAAGTTGAGAAAGGCCTACAAAAGACATCCATGAAAGAACTTTGTGGATGAAATCTGAACAGTCTCCATAGAAATCATCAGATGCATTTTAGCTCTGTTAGGAGCATTGATCATTGCCAAGCAGCCTGCTTTTAGTGCATGAACAGACACTTCAGAAGTGTGTAAGTGAGCAGTACTAAAATGAAATCAAAGTAATATAGGAAATCAAGACATTAGATCCTTTTTTGCCTCCTATGTGCTCTACCCCTTATTCTCCATTACTCACCTCATAGTTCTCTTTTATCCAGAGCTGTCGCTCAAGAAAAGTCTCCTTCTGCTGATCTTCCAAAGTGTCAAACTGAGACTGTGACATTTTCATATATTTTCGTATGATATACAGCTTCTCCTCTTCACCATACTCTTGTCCTTTGATATTAAAAGAATAAATCCACCAACAATACCATGCTATGTACTTGCACAGATAAAGGGGTGCTAAAATGATTTGAAATAAAAGAATGTCATATATCTGGGGTTTCTGGTAACCACCCTTGATATCTATTTTGTTTTTTATTACACCTTTGATTATTTCCTCTTCTTCCTTGCGTATTTCTTCCTTGGACCGCCTATTTTTGCCCTTTTCTTTGGCTCTGTTCAATAGCCCTTGTTGCCTGGCAATCTCAGTGGCTTGTATACGATATTTTGGCACAGTTGCTAGGTAGTTGATAGCTTCATTGTAGCTACTCCACCAGCTGAAGAACTGAAATACAAAATTGTAAGACAATACTAAGCCATAGATTTACTCTACCTGTGTTACTCAGGCAGTATATAAGATGCACTATATCAAACTTGTTCTACTGTGTTGCATAGTTTTCATTCATGATTATTTCTCCGCTTTTGAGATTTCAAGCCATTTCCATCACCATCAGCACCATCTCAATTCACTAGACATAACAGCACATTGTGATGTAAAGCCATGGTGAGTTGTCATGTTGTGCAAACCCATATTATTTCCCACAGGGTGGCTTGTTGGCATACTAGGGATTGTTTTACCCAGGCACTACCCTCTGACTGCTCTTTCTCAGAACAAAATGGCTTTTTAGCCAAGGTGATGCCATCCACCCACCCACCCCACGTGTGAAAATAAAGCCATTTTGGCCGAGATTTCTAACAAGACCAGGTAAATAATGAGATTAAAGCCAATAATATCCTTTTCATGTATACAATGGAGAGGAAACACTTGGTCTAAGCACAAAGAATTCCTTTTACTTAAAGGAGAAACACTTCTAATGAACAAGCTATACTAGGCTTCAACAGACTGGCTGCTGCATTCACAGAAGGCACCAAAATACAGCAGAGGCTCCCTACAAAGGCTTGTTTTTACTACTTCCCCTTTCTTGATAAAGACCCACCTCACTTCCCCTCAATGCTCCTAAGGGGTCTGCAGTCCCTGAGGAATATTGCCAAAAACCAGTTATCCACTCTTATCCTGAATACAAGTGCAATTTTGAATTCAACCCTTCATCATTTAGTATTTTCCAGATTAGAAGATAACATTGAAGCTGGCAGGAGAGCAACATTTTACCTGAAATACAGAGATGGCACAGACTGTGACCAGAATCACTATTCGGACATCCACCTTGGGTGCCAATCTTCTAGAATAATAGTGATAGTAATGGCTGTAATACTCCTCAGGATGATCCAACATATAATCATAATCCTTACGAGTTTCTTCATCCTGAAATGGATGATTGGTAAGTTGTTATATTTGAAAACGATGAATAAAAAAGATAGCATGTTAGTTTAAGCAAGTGCTTCAGAATGCACTTTATGTTATGTATACCCAGTTGGACAGGTAAACAAAATAAACACTACTTGCAAATTAAACTCTGAAACAAAATAATCAATGCTATTCATTGTCATGGCCAAAGACAAGCTAAAATTGTGCTTATGCTTGTTAATGTAAGTTACCTTCAAAGGTACACTTGTAATTATATGCCTGTACAGAAACCCCAGGTGCTATCGATGGAACTTGTTCAGATACACCACGGTATGCATAAGAGCTCCTATTTATTCTAGCCTACACACTGTACCTCTGTGTTGCTAGAAACTGACGCTCACTCTTGTTTTTCCAGACTTGACTTGTCCCTTTTTTCTTCCATTATGAACCAGACTTAAATTGCTTCTTGTAACGCTGCTTTCTACATTACAGAGGAAAATTGATAATGGTAGACAGCTAGCCTACCATTGGTGGTTTCCTCATTCCACAGAAACTTATTAAAACCAATGCACTGACAGGCATTCCACAGGAGGGGACAATGCATATCTGTGTGCAAAGCAAACAGATTACAGTTACTGCACCTCGCCAGGGGCTTTTGCAATACTCATACCTTCCTTTCGCATACTGTCAAAAAGATGGCCATGCTGCATGTTGTCTGTAGGCCACCTCCCAACGTTTGAGCACAACCAAGAACCAGAATCCAGGTGTCACCATACAAAAGAAGAGGTATGGCAACTCATATAAATAATCAACTGGCAACCAAGGCAATAGGAAATCCTCATTTCCAACTGGGTTCCAAAGCACAATTCCATTGGGTTTTATCCAGTGGGGAAGTGCCATCTCCATTGGTTCCACTGTGCTTGCGGACAATGGGGAGGTTGCACTGCTGAACATAACTTTGTAATTAAAAGATACACTTGTTTGCAGATCAGGGGATGTCAGTGGAACTGACTTCTGTGAACTCCACTGAAGCGCTCCATCCTGGAAATAAGTGTTCCTGTTCATTTTGGGTCATTTATAGAATTGCAAAAGACTGATTGAGCAAGTGGTGGATTCTGCAACTGCACAGACAAAATAGGGTACTTTTACTTTAAGGGGCAGTGCCAGATCCAGAGAAAAGACCCACAGGACAACAACAGTACTCATTTGCTTAGGTTCCAGAGTCTGTCTGTCTATGTATCTTTAAAGAACCCTGTCCCCTATTTCTAAAACAAGGGATTCATGAAAAGGGGCAAGGGGGAATTTAATTCCAGAAAGTACCTTAAGACAGAAAGATTCAGGTTGAGGAGGAAGCAGGAAGTGGACTGATTTCCCTAATTCCTAATCTTAGAAAATTGAATTTCTTTGCCTGAGAGTGCCACCATTAGTGCTGGTAATTAGAAAAAAAAAACAAACAGTTTGATGTTGCCCATGCAGAACAAGTAAGAGCCACTCCTGTGATGAGACATGCTCCCAAATGCCAACAAGCTAAAACTTTGACAGACATTTTAAAAAAAGGCGGGGGAGGGGCGGGGAACCAGTCCAACTGCATTTTGGTCATGTAGTTCCTTGGGTATCATCATTCTTATACCTAAATTTCATAGTTTCTTTAAACCAAGTGCTGGTGTTAGAAATCAGCAAAGAAGTTGGCACAATACCTCACTGACCTGTCCTGTATTGATGATTTACAGTGCAGGACAGAGGATCAGCTCATGCCTACAAGGCAGTTGGACTGCTCCATCTCTGCTAGTTTGCTGGACTCACATGACTGACCACCTGCTCCATGGAACTTTTATTTTTCAAAAAATAACCCTAGAAATCCATTTCCAGACCAGGGAGGTGAGAGAAGCTCCCTTCTTGTACATAGGTGGCAGTCCCTATGACTGCACTATGGGTTACTATCTTTAATATACAAGCCAATTTTCGCATTCCTTTTCATTACCAGGAAAACCCTACTTCAGAGCTCTGCTCTGCCCTGCCATGATGGCCTTATGCAAGGTCCTCTTCTTCCAGCTTCAGTCTCCCATTTTGCAATAGATGGATAACTATATACCCGTAGATCTGTCTTACACCAATGCTGTGTAGGTTGCTAACTTTGAACTAGCCTTGCCCAAGCTAGTGCAATCCAGGCATTTTGAGTTAAATTCCTGCCAGTCCCAGCCAGTGTTACTAATGGTCAGATATGCATTATTATTATTAAAAATATTTCTGTGCCGCCCCATTCGCAAAAAGCCTCAGGGCAGCTTACAAAACAAATACCATTCGCACAATTAACCTTATGCATCAAATTCTAGTACCCAAAATCTAAAGGGCACCAGCTTAGGGAAAGCCAAGTGTCAACATCATCTCTTTCTGTCCTGAATCTCGAACCTTGCCATGTCATGATATTCAAGGCAGAAACAAAGAAGAGCAACAAGTATTTGACATGGAAAAAGGCCCTCTCCCCAAACATCAGGACTACCCTGTTGGATTAGAGCAACAGTTCATCTAGCCAGCTACTTGCAGTGGCCTGCCAAATGCTTCTAAGATACCCAGTAGACAGACATGAAGGTAACAGCTCTCCTGTGTTCCTTTGAAAAACGGTTCTTCTAACATCTGTAGGAGGCCCACAACAAGGTAATGAATCAACCATGGGGAGGACTTCCAGAAAAGAGATGCCGGACTAGATGGGTCTTACAGCTTTGTCCCTTATGGCTCTTCTTATGACCCTATAAAGCCCAAGCTTCAGCAGCGGCAAAGTGCAGGTACTTTGGGGGTTAAGTCCACTAAGGGTACCAGGTTGGGGGAAGGCCAATCTAATCCTTCTTAATAAGAGAGACAGGACTAGAGCACTGGTGCACTCGGTTTGTGTGAATGGCCAGGGGATGCTGGGAGCTGCGGTCCACGGCAGCGGGAGGACACCAGCAATATCTTCAGCGTGCTGCTGGCGCCGGTCCTTCCTGTCACACACAGCTGCTTCATCCTCTCAAGGCGGCTCGTGTGGGGAGAAAAGGAGGGGGGAGGGCGCGTGTCTTACCGGAGGGATCCGCTCGGGACGGGAGGAGGGAGGGGGCGGTCCCGGCCCCGCTCTCTCACCTTGAGGGTCTCGTAGGCGGTGGCGATGAGCAAGAATTTCTCTTGCGCGCCCTCGACTCCTCTGCCGTCCGGGTCCGGTTCGCGCTGCCGGTCCGGGTGGTACCGCAGGGCCAGCTGCCGGTAAGCGCGGGCGATTTCAGCCTTGCTGGCATCGCGGCTCACGCCGAGCACGTCGTAGCACACCAGCTTCCCGCAGTACAAGCCCTCCACTAGGGCCTCCGCCGGCCGCGGGCAAAGGCACAGGGCTCCCCACAGCAACAGCAACGGAGGCCAGCGCGCTGCCCGCCGCCGCTGCAGCAGCAGCCCCTCCGACGGGGGCTGCGCTCGCCGCGCCAACGCCATGCCCGTAGCCCAGGGCGACCACTCACGGGAGGGGCCACCAGCGGGCCTCACGCGCACGACGTCGCCCGCCGCTGCTGTGCCTCCTCGCTCGAGTCCGGCTGCCAGGGCGGGGCGGGGCTAGAACACATGGACGTGGACAAAGCGGAAGGGCTGGCTGGGAGGCACCGGGCGAGAACCATACGTTAGCAAGCCGCCGAACGTCAGAGACCGAGCGGGGCAAATAGGAATGCCCGACATGGCGGCAGGAGTGGCCAATCGGTGAGCTGGAAAGCGAGCTGGCTGGCAGGCAGGGTTTACGAAACGGGAAGCAGCACGCTGGAGTAGCCAACAGGCCAGGCGGAGAGAGGGAGACGAGTGGGGGGAAAGGAGAGCGAGGGAGGGGGCGTGGCCAGGGAAGGCGGGGCGGAGACGTAGCAACAGAAAGAGGATTTATCCTAAGAAAGTAAGGGGCAAGGATAGCACTGCGCACGATTTATTTTAGAGCGCAATCCTGTGCACGTTTACACGCATGCTCCCCACCGTTCTCGGCAAGGCAGGCAGGGGAATGCTGGGAGTTGCAAGACTTTTGTTCCTGTCCAAATTGTGCCCTTAGGGTGGAAGGAAGAAAAAAAAAAGTAGCCGTCAGACGTTAATAGCAGTACTTGCGAGCATGGAAGAATTAAAGGCATTGATACAGAATGACGCAGCTGTGGAAGTAGAGCTACTTTTTCTTGGGAGGTTTCCCCTTGCAAAGTGGGTGGGTTGCTTCAGGCGTTCCAGAATTAATCTGTGTTAAAGGGACCTTATCATTCTCCCGATTTTTTGGTGGGCCAGGGCTGTTCAACTCCTTGGATCACCTTTTCCCAGCCTGATGCCCCCTCCCGATCATTTACTTATCCTACACTCTCCCACCGAGATACGGACTGAGGGACTTATAATGCATGTCATTTGGAAGGCGCCAGGTTGGAGAAGGCAGCTTTGGACAAAAATGGGGCTATGTGTCATACCTTTGTTATGGCAGCTTGATGGTTGTCAGCACAAATGTCCACGTAAATACTATTGCGTTTGGATGGCCAATGGTGCAATTGGAAATTGGTAGAAGAGATGCTGTTACAGGAGTAAAAATGTCTTACAGCATTCAGAATAGACCAGAAATAGGCAAACTGTGGGCCCTCCTTATGCTTTGAACCACAGTTCTCAACAGTCCTAGTTCACAAGGCCAATGGTAAGGATTCATGAGAGTTGCCCAAAATAATTGGAGGATGTTGTTGTTGCTTGTCGTGAAGTTGTGTCCGACCCATCGCGACCCCATGGACAACATTCCCCCAGGCCTTCCTGACCTCCACCATCCCCCGGAGTCCACTTAAGCTCACACCTGACTGCTTCAGTGACTCCATCTAGCCACCTCATCCTCTGCCTTCCCCTTCTTCTTTTGCCATCTATTGTTCCCAGCATTAAGCTCTTCTCCAGTGAGTCCTTCTCATTAGGTGGTCAAAGTATTTGAGCTTCATCTTCAGTATCTGGTCTTCTAAAGAGCAGTCAGGGTTGATCTCCTCTAGGACTGACCGGTTTGATCGCGTTGCGGTCCAAGGGACTCGCAGGAGTCTCCTCCAGCACCACAATTAAAAGGCCTCCATTCTTTGGTGCTCAGCCTTCCTTTATGGTCCAACTTTCACAGCCATACCTTGCAACTGGGAAAACCATACCCTTGACTATACACACTTTTGTTGGCAGGGTGATGTCTCTGCTTTTTAGTATGTTGTCTAGATTTGCCATAGCTGTCCTCCCCAGGAGCAAGCATCTTTTAATTTCTTGGCTGCAGTCCCTGTCTGTGGTGAGCCCAGGAAAATTGGAGGATACCAGGTTGCTAATTTCTGAGCAGACTCTTCTGCACTAGCAGCAAATGTGTGTGGTCTGGACTGTGACACTTCCTTTGTATAAGAATTGTATGCCTATTAGAAGTGCCAAAGCCTGCCCTTATTTTCATCTGTGAAACACGGGAGCATATTGGTGACAACTAATATACAAATACGGAGAGGACAAACAGAGGGCACAAGGCCACAAAGCGCCTTTGCAGTATAATCAACAATTTGGTTAGTACCTTGTGAGAAAGGGCATTAGAATGGAAAACTGTGAAGCTATGGCTTGAAGTTCCAGAGACGAACAGTGCAGTGTCTATAATGTTGTGTGCTTCTGCTACCTGATTAGTGTTTCCCCAGGGCATCTTGGCTTACGATGCTAAGCACAATAATCAGTAAGCAGGTATAGACTGTAACCTAAGCTGAAATTAAGTTCCATTTAAATCTATGTTAGAATACTTATTTGGAATATTTTTATCCCATCCTACACAATCCAATTTTCCCAGGACGGCTTACAATATAAATAGGCAATAAATACACAAACAATAAAAATGCAATAACAAAATGTGACAGAGAATATAATAAAACATATTAAAACTAGCTTTAAATTATTCAAACCTTAAAATGTTGGGCGAATAAAATGGTTTTTACCTGGCACCGAAAAGAAAAGAAAGTGCAAGGAGAACTTCTCTGGAGAGCACATTCCACAGTCGGGGCATCAGCACAGAGAAGGCCCGCCTCTGGGAGCTCACTCTCCCAACCTCCTTCAAGGAGGGTTCCCAGAGCAGGGCCTCTGCTGCAGATCTTAGGGAGCGGGAGGACGTAGATAAACACTTCACTCTGTTTTAAAGTGCAGCTTACAAGACATACTGATACATCCACTGAATGTGGTTTGGTAATGCACATAGAAGGTTCATCATACCTCCATGTAAAAGTTAGCAGAAATTATTAAATACTGCCAGACACATTTGGAGAGCTGTTTTCAATCAATGTAAACAGTAGAAAATTAAATGGATCAGTAGTCTGAGGCACATTCATAGGTTCTACAGCCATTGCTAGTTTCAGTCTACTGCCAGTATATTCTCTTAATGCAAGAACCACCCATTTATCAATTTATCAATGGCACTCAAGGCAGCTAATAATGATCAAACTAGGACTGAAATAAAGACATGAAAACAAAACAAAACAAAAAACAAATACATCACAGTTTAAAAGTGCAGCAATGCAAAAATAAAACAACACCCAATTGAACCAGCTTACGTGCCAAAGACTGGTTTGATTTTTTAAAATTGACTAATTGTTATAAGACAACAGAGAGGATCCAACCTAACCTCCCCTGGCAGGAAATTCCAGAGCTTGGAAGCATCTACAAGGAAGGTTCTCTTGTATCCACAGCAAATATACTTGTGATGATGGCAGGACTGAGAGAAAAGCTTCCTCAAAACCCAGGCAGGCTTGCATTGAAGAATGCAGTCTTTCAGGTAGCTTCACTGGATTGGAACTTGTTTCTCCCATTCTATTTTCAGGGAAGGTAAAAGTTCCACTACCCTGCAAGATAAAAGTATTGTGCTGGGTTTGGGAGATTTTGTTTTTATAAAACATGGTTAGAATGTTGTCTCTTTGCCTCCTTTCACAAGAAATCTGGATTCTAAGGAAAATAATAAAAAGAAAAAAAAATACTCCTGATGAGAAGCCCGAGCAAAATACCATCTGTACAGTTGGATGGTATAGTTGCCATACTCTCGGAACCCATCTTTAAATTCACCACATAGTAATTACTATGTTCCTAGTTGAAGAAGAAATTAGAACTAGTGCACTGGCATGACATGACAAATTGAATATAATTTGTACTGTAGAAGATACAAGGGTGGCTATGAATGATGAGTCTGTGTGTATCTGTATGATAGGATATGCTGACAGAATAATATCTGGTTTATGGGCAAGATATGGGCAGTCCCAGGAGAGAATGAAAGATATATTCTGGCTTTAATCCAGTATCAGGAGGGAAACAATACTGGATTGTGATATATAAACACTATGAAAGTGTTTTATGCCATACACTGGCTGTACACAATGGAACTGAACCAGAGTATTTCTAATTTACATGAAGCAAAGCCAGTGTGGGAAACTTGGCTTACTGGCATACTTTTTAAGGGTCTTATATTATAAAAGATTTACTAAGAGCTGTAAGTTATATAGATACAAAAATAAACGGTACCTAATTTGCTGTGTGCAGGGTTTCATATTTCAACTAGTTTCACTTGAAATATTTATATGATATACAAAGGAACCTTTCCAGATTATTTTCACAGTCTTGTTAAATTGCAGCTGTCAAGGTAACCACTCTTTACATTACTGACATTTCTATTGTAGGTATTTCCAAAAACAATAAGAACAATAAGAATAGAATGCATGTTTGTTCAAAACTGTCAGCCTATACAATGACACTCCTGTGGCTGGGACATTGCTTTGCATGTTTAAGGTTCTTACATTTCTTGAGAAATACAAGTGAATCAAAAAATTCAAACATCTACTAAAGCAGCCTTTCCAAGCTTGCCTCTTCCAGATGTGTTATATATGAGTTATGTTTGTGCTGTGTTAGATATGCCATGCTTCTTGGAGATGGGGGAAGTTATGGCCCCACACATCTGGAGGACTGCAGTATGGAACAAGTTATGTTAAAGCTATTATACTGATACCACTGCTCCTGAGATATTTGGGCCATTGGTTTTTTTCTTAATGTGTTTTCTTAATATGGACAGTTCAGAACTACTGTTGAAACTAGGGAATATTAGCTGCCTTTTAAGCATCCCTTGGCTTCTGCTGCTGGGCCAAAAGGGGAAGAATCTGATAAAGTGATGAAGAGTGAAAAAGCAACCTGACATGCAAGAACACATTCCATCAAACCTATTTTTTTAAATTGAGAGAATCATCACAAGCAACACCCAGACACATGGGAAAGAATAAGAGCCATAATGTCTTCAGTCTTAAATTCTCTTTCTTCCACAGGACATCCTGACTCTGTAAAAGCTCAGCTGAATTTCCCATTGCTTGAACAAGGAGCTACACAATTAAACCATATTATTCAGAGCTGCAGACATACATTCTAGTTTGGTAGTATGTTTGTTACTTCCTATTCCTTACTGAAAGTTATATATTTTCATATCATTACACTTAATGGCTAAATAGCATTAGCCTGGTGCTTATTGTGAAAGATTTCAGATATTTGAGGTTTTCCAACATTTTTTCCCTTAAGGAAAAAATAAATCTATTTTATGTGGTTTTAACTTTTCTGGAAAGCCTAACACAGTTATCTATGTTCCACTACTGGTCCTACTTTTTTCTTCTTCTATAAAGCAATAGATCTGTGGGTTGGTGGCACATACATAGCTGCACAACTAACTTAAGCACTCTGCACTGTGTCATGTAGTCAATGTGTCTTTTTACACTGTTAGTTCTCACTGTTCTCTCTAGTACCAAAGGAGAGGTCTGGGATGATTTTTCCTGTGCAATATAATTCCTGATTGAAGAAGTGCTCTGCAATCCTTCTTTTTTGCTTCAAAATCTTTAGTCCTAGTTAAAAGAGGTTTCAGAAAGTGCGTATGGATGAATTAAACAAAAATACAAATGTAGATTACAACAGATGAGTCCAAATTTTTTGGACTGGTGGGTCATATGAAATTTTAAGGGATTGTTGTGGGTTCTCTCACAAAATGACTGCTAGGTGAAGCTTACCTGTTTATAAAATGGTTGCCATGGTAGGCAAGCTCAGTCACAAAATATACATTTTCCAGAAGGCAAACAAGTAAGATTATAAGAAAGTAACTTGGCTAGTAATTTAAGTTCAAAGTAGAGGTGAGGTTTAAGCTCCAAAACATCAAACCAATCTTTTGAACACAAATAAAGATGGTATTGGAAGGCAACATTTCATTTTGTGTGTGTCAGCCCCCAGTAATCGTTTCAAAATACATGCTTAAAATCATAAAACAAAAATCAGGATAGGAACCATGATGAATGTCTATGGGCAGATTGGTGACCATGAACACCATGTTGGAGGTCCTATGGTGTGAGAGGCAGAGGAAGAAACTAGAAATAGGAAAAGGTTTAATTTCCAGCTGCTGAGATACCCAAAAGACAGAGGGCTCCCCTGTATTTTCCCATGACTGCTGCTTTTTTTTTTTTTTACCACAGAAAAAGCTCTTAATCGTACAATCCTATGCATGTTTCAATAGAAAAAGAACCAACAGCATGAGATTTTTTGTTTAAACATGCATAAGATTTCATTCTAAGTAAGCAAAAAATAAGCAACTCAACAATACCTTTTAATTAGTGCTAGGATCTCTCTGACCAGAAGCACCCTGTTTTTGTGCACAGAGTATAAGGACACACATTCAACTCCTTCCACCTAAGCGGGTTTCTTGAAACGTACAAGTCCTTCCTATAACAGCAATTTAATGATGATGATATTGTAAAAGGCCTTTATGGAATATAGAGTAACTTCTGCCCCTTGTTTCATAATCAGAGCCACTAACAGACTTAAACATTCTCGTTTCATTCATATACAGGCATGCAAATTTTGGGTTTTAAAAAATCCATCCTTTTGTTTGAGCGTTCTTTAACTGTTTCTGACTGCAAATATGACAAGAACGGGTAACATATTCCTTAAGGGATCTTAAGTTTGTTCCTGAACATGTCACTCAAATCTCTTCCGTGGTAGAAATAAATCAGACTGCTACAATCCCCTTCTGCAGATAGGGGGAGAAAGTCTTTTTTTCCTGAGTGCTTTTTCTCCACTACCCATTTTGCAGGAAAAGCATATACCACACCGTCCAGCATGGAGGTCAGCATGGACTTAGGTCAGTTTCTTTTAGCACCCTCATTGAGAGCGAATACAGATGACAGAGAGACAGAAAGAGAAAATTTCGCAAGCCGTGAGCAAATTGCAGCCGAGTCTCCCTGCACCCCCTCCACTTTTCTTCGATGTTAATGCCTTGAGTCCATCAGAGTGTGGAGCTCTATACTTAGCTTCCCAGAATCAGGGATCCGAGTGACTGGAGGTTGCAAAGGAGAGAGGGGCGGAGAGATAGATGGAGGGCAGTGGGGGTGGCACGATGGCTCAGCTTTTTCTAAATATAAAACTAAAGTAAAGCCCGAGGAGGTGGACTGGGGGAAGGGTGTGTGCATCTATGGCAGATACACACGGGGAGGGAGAAGGAAAAGGAGAGAGTCGCAGGGCATAAGCGCTGCCGTCTCTTACGGTGGTTGGTGTTTTAAGGGAGAGTCACAGGCGGGAGGAGGAGAAAAGTCACCGCCAGTCCTCCCCCCCCCCCCACCGCTCACTCTCAGAAGCCACAGGGAGGAGAAGGGAAAGGAGAAGGGGGTGAAGGAAACCCCGTCGTCGGCGCCATCTCCTGGGCCCACCCCATTGCACAGCAGCCCCCCGAGTGAGGAGAACGCCTGGCCAAGATTCATTCTCCCTCCTTCGCCTCCCCAGCTGACAACATGGCTGCGGCCGCCTCTGCTGCCCAGGATGAGCTGAGTAAGTGCTCCTGCGGTGCTGCGGGAAGCGCTGCAAGTGTGCCCGGATGGGCAGGGAGGGAGCTTGTCGCGGCTGACCGGCTTTATTCCTCGTCTACTCGCACTCTCTGCCTGCATTTCTTTTAGGGGTCATCTTTTAAAGCAGACGTCCGTGCTTCAGGGGAGTGGTCGAGGCCTCAGTTCTTGACGCGCGCGCGTGTGTGTGTGTGGAGGGGGGGAGGTTATGGGCCTTGATGGAAGATTTTGGAATGAGACTCGTTTATATATTTTTGCAATACTTTGAGGGTTTGGGTGGCTTCTTGGAGGCGGGGGTGGAAATGGGGAAAAGGCTCAGGGTGGTTGGTGCCCTGAAAGGATGCGAGATAAGGAGGCGGCTGAGGAGGAGCCGGACGTTTAGGCCTCAGTTGTGCAAAGTCATTTTCGGGAATTGGAAGTAAAGCCTCCAGAAGGACCGGTGGCTCGGTAGAGTGCTTTGAGGGCCTTTCCCCAAAACGAGCCCTCTGTGACTTAGATGTAACGACACCCTACTTCTCTCCTTTGCCCTTCCTCGTTTTCGTGTGTTTTTTTTTAAATTGTAAGAGTCACTCCGATTTTAGTTGTGTTTACGGGTGCCTTGTTCATACAAGGATTAAAAAAAAGCCATTATGTTTTGCAAAAGTCTGCTTTTGCTCTTGTGGGGATGCGAATTTAACCCCCCCTCCCAATTTGAATGACTTTCCCCCCTCTTTTTCTCTTAAGGCTATTATTATATGCAAAGGGCAGGCCGAGCAGCCGTAATGACTTGGCTTTTCCGGGTTTATATCCGATTCTAGGAGTCTTTCTAGAATCGCAGATCACCTGAGCGGAGGGAGAGGTAACGAATCTGCTCTGGTTCATTCGCCCCTGCCCCCATCCCGACCCCCCCCCTTTTTTTTTTTTACAACAGACCCAGTCGTTCAGCTCTGGGCATCTTTCCGGAGAAAAGATGCAGCAAGTGCAAGGGGCAGCATGTTGCTTCTTAACGTGCTCTGCTGCTGCCCCCCCTCCTCTGAGTTGCCTTTCCAAATTCAGTGCTTTCCTCTCCCCACCGCTTGTGTTAAAGGGATGGAGGCCTTGCTGAGGCGTGGCATGCCGGGGAAATGATTCTTAGTGACAGGAAATGTCTGCAGTTCATGGCACTGAGGCAAGCTGGGAAATGGGGTTGACTGTGTTCTTTTTTCTTTTGGGCTCTCTGAAAATGACTACCATAGTTTTCACATGTTTCTGCCTCATCGCTGCAGAAGACATACTGATGAAGCTGCCTGCATATATGCCTATGCATATTAAAATGCATAGGCATATTAAAATGCATAGGCATATATGCATATTTAATGCATATTTCTGAATTAAAGGGCAAAGGATTGAGCTGTAATTGTGGTATTTGAGCTGATTGGATGGGGCACTTGAGCCAATAAAAGTCTTCAGATCTCTAGGTTTGTCTTCAAAATAAATCTTGCCGAACCTTGGGTAACCCTTGTCCTTGTCTCCGTGCCTTAATTTCTTTGTGTTTGAAATGATATGATTTGACTCTATGCTTGTTCCAAAATGTTTCAATGAAACATATACACATTAAGAGAGTAAATAAAAATTAAGGTTATTTTATGTTCCTCTTCTGAGTGGCTTAGCACAGAAGTAAACACCCTGTCTTATAAACTGTCTTCAGCATGCATTTTTAAGCATAAAATATGCCTTTGAGCACACTGTAACAAAAATTACCTTGTACAATGCAAAGTGATACACATACATAGAATTTACATATCAGTACATTTAGGACTGGCGTATACAATAGGTTGGTGTCATATTACACATGGATGGGACTGAGACTATGAGACAGTGGCTTTGTTAAAGTGACACACAGCTCAATCCGAAGCATGTTTACTCAGAAGTAAGACTAAGAATTAGTTCTACATTAAGTATTTTCTGGAAAATGTGCTTATAGTTCCAGTGAATTTGTGAAATTTCAAAATCAATACATGCTCTACTGTTTTAATATTTCTGTGCAAGTCCATGGGGACACAGTTTTGAAACAAGAAATCAAAATTTTCCCAGTGCTCAAATGGCAATATGTTGCTGCCTGTTCCACCCAGCACACATCTATTGTGATAATCAAAAAGTGGGTGTCACCGACACCTGTTGGCATCCTTGACATTTTGTGTCCTTTGTGACAGTTTACAAAGACCTTTAAAATAATGCTTGAATATGAATAAGATTTCTCTTACCTACGTACTACCAATACATTGTCATTAATTAAAACCCAACTTAAAAAAACCCATGCACCTCTTCTCCACTACATGCAAAAATGATGCTGGAAAATAATTGCAATAATAGTATTTCATTATTTGAGAATATGACATATGAGCTACTGATGCTTGAGTAAGGTTAGGTTCTATAGTCCTGATGATGAACTCCATTTTAAAAATAGTTCCACAATGTCCTTATTCCTATTCTCACTGGCTGTGGGCTCTGATGGGAATGGTTGCAGCACAGTTGCTCATGTAGTGCTCCGTAAGCACAAGAAGCACTGGGCAGTGTGCAAGGGGACATCCCAGGGTAGCCCTTTCTGGAAACTGGCAGCTCATTTCTGTAGGACAGAGCTGCATTTGAGAGTAAGAGGATTCTCACATTCTAGTGGTTTAGGAAGGATGCATACCAGAGCTGTCTCCATACTTGAAGGCATCAGAAGGATCCTAAGTAAGGTCATTCTTCAACTCTTGGCTCTGTGTTTTCTGTTGTATGCTTAGAACAGTGTTCCTTTATCAAACCAACTGGCAACTCTTTGAGTCCACATTAAAAACCATTTCTTATGTGAAGTCTTCCCTAGACCATCATAGCTCTATTTTTCTGCATTCCCTGACTGAAGATATTTTGAGGCTGGAGACAGAGCATCCCCCTTTGATGATAAAAGTATATTGATATACTAAAGAAGGTACAATGTTAGTGAAACCCTACAAAACGTTGCATGTGATGGACTGCCTAACTCTGTTAGTAGTATGGCTAACTTTACCTGCTATCCTTCCCGTCTAGGTTTTTAGGGAGGCATTTGGCTGTGAAATTTTCTTTTTAATATTTATTTTTCATGCAACTGAAGGCTTTGACAATAGAGTTAAAGGACAGAATAAATAGGTAATAAAATTGAGGTCCACACCTTGCCCTATCTCTTCTTTTTGGGCTGTCTTAGATTGAATGTAAACTCTGTTGTGCTTATGTTCTATATAGCTCTAACTCTAGTCATCTTAAAAGAAATCCTGTCACTTCTCTTCTTTATATACCCCCATTTTACTCATTTTGCTGTATATGTTTTTAAGCAGAAAATTGTGGTAGAAATAGTACAATCAAGAAGAGCTAAATTAGTTCTGACAGGCTTTGGGGGAAATTTTTTAAGGATCAACATACAGTATTTCTTGATGCATTTTGAAATAAGTTACCTTTAAACAAGGTTCTTCCTTTTGCTTATAAAATTGGAATCTAGACATCTTTTTCAGATTGATGCCTTCTTTTTAATATTGGTCAAAACTAATTTACGAAACTAGCACAGACCTCAGGTTTGCCAAAACCACTTTGTTTTTAACTATAAGCATGAGATCTGCCAACTAGAGTCACGTTCAGAGGACGTGCACTTAAAATCAAAGAATTCTAGCCCAGGAATTTCTTGAGTAACAGAGCTGAACAGAATTCACAAAAATACTCCTGATTGCTCCAAGCTTTCTTAATTTCAGTGGTATAATTTGGGAGATCTTTTTTTTTTTTTTGCTGTTTTGCTGATTTTAAAAATTTAAATCAGAGTTGTTTATTTAAATTGGATTTTTAAAAAATGAAATCCATTTGGGAAAAATGATGTAACTATAGTTTTCATCATGAAATAAGGATTAGTTTTTTGCATCAGGCTGTATATTCATGCAATTTTTAAATGTTTTGGTAAATGAAATCTATTAATCCATTCATAATGTCATGCTTTTACAGAAGTTTCTGCAAGATTATTGGGCATTTTTTAATTTAGAAGATACTATCACAGATGCTTGGTTTTACAGTTCTCAAAACTGAATTTGTGTCTGTAGAGATCACACATCTCTTCTTCACAGCAGAAATGTTATAAAATAAGCATACAGAGTTGAGAAAAAGACCTCAATGCCATTGTTTCTTTGCAAATCTATGGATGCAGAATCAACCCCTTGCTTCTTAAGTGCTAAGTTTCAAAAATTCAGTGAATAGAACAAGATTGTTGAGAGTGGAAAAGATCTGCACAAGAAGCTAAGTGTGAGGAGGGAGGGGCAAGCAGTGACAAGGAATGTCAAACCTTTTGAGCAGAACAATCCACAAATCTTTGGATCTTTTTGTGTATAGGCTGAGGTTTATCATATTATTCTTTCCCTAGAGGAGAAAACCTATAATGGCAGCAGTAAAAGAGACCCAGTTTGGAAATATTTACTGAAGTTCCTCTGCTTAAGGTTAAGGCAGGGATGTATGCAAATTATGTAGAAAGCCATGATTTAAATCTAGTCTTAACTATCTAGTGGTTTAAATCATGATTTAAATAGATTTGGTTTAAATCAAATCCACGCTGACAGAAAGATGAATCTGCACAAATTGGCACATGCATACGAAATGGAACAGGCTGCTTTGAAAAAAGGAGTTACTCAAAATTGGGGTAAATCTTTACGCTTTTGCAAGGGATGACAAGCGGTCTCTTTGTATAATATTGCTGCTAAAATCTGCCCTTACACTAGTACTGTGCTATCAGCCTAGAGTTGGATTAATTTAAAGCCTTAGGGGAAGAGTTAACAGTAGTTGAAGGGGATGGAAGTTAGGGTGGGTGGCTACTATCCATGAGTGGATTTTCTTATTTACAAACCTTTTGCATGATATTTTTTCACTACAGAAATTTGGAATAAGTGCTTCTTTTCTCCCAGATTGATCCATGGTTTATATCAACATACCCCTAGAAGCATCTTTGCTGGCAGTACCTATATAATGTATTACTGTAACACCTATATACGTCTTGCAAATCAGGGACTCTTGAGGAATGACCAAGCAGGATGCTCATGCTAAGTAGAAATACTCAGTTGCAGTAGCATAGCTCAGTTCGTACTAGGAACTGGGCCTCTCCCATCCTTTGTGACACAAGTGGGTAACAACTTATATAGAGAGCCTGAAAAAGAAAGACAGTAAAGGATAAGCTTTTGAAAAAATATAATACTTTGGACAGCTGTACACTACTGTGTGAAATATTACATGGCACTGGGAATGGATTAACATTTAAGGGTGGAGATCATACTGTAGTCATATATGTCTTCTAATTACACTTCTCATATACCATTCAGCTTACACCTGAAAAATGGCCAGGACATTTAGTTTTTTAGACATATACTATCAGATGTTAGAACTATATCAATTCTCTACACTCCCTGTGCTTCTCCGTAATGAGATTTAATATTTATCAAATATGATTATTATTAACCAAGCATTATATTATTAATATTATGCTTGATCTTGAACAAATAGATTACACGTGGTAATATACTCAGTTACTGTAGAAGTCTTAGATATTATCATAAATAAATGGTTACCAGTCTCAAAAATATGTTATTACTAATAATCTAGCTATACAGTTCCCTGGCCTGCAGATTTTGATAGAGTTTTATGGATAGCTTTTGTTTTCAGTTTATTCTCATCCTTGGTTTGAGTACATGCAGAACATTTAAGGAAGAGTGGGCCAGAAATAGCAAGTGTGTGCCTTGACATTTATGATCTTCCTCCAGTATTGCACTTCTCTCCAAGACTGTGACGAATGGAACAAGTAGTAGAGAAGTATCTCATTTATTTCTGCTTTCTGAAAGAAGTGGGTAGTCAACAGTTGCCACACTTAAATTGATGGCAGTCACTAGCAATCACATATATGGAACCATGACTTGGATTGCAGATACCAGATTGTCTAAGCTGGTGTTTATATAGGGAAAGTGAAATATTCCCATAGTATTAAGTCACTGTATGAAGAGTACCTGGTTAGGGAAAGGTTGTCTAGGCCCAGGAATGAACATCTTCTTTTTACAAAGTAGTATGTTACTTCCCTTGTGGAGGGACTGTGATAGTTGGAAACTGAGCAGAGAGGACGAATTAATGGGAGAAGAGCTTGAACTTAAGTAGGTTGGGTATTTCAGTGTTCTAGAGAACCAAATATTGCAATCTAGAGCAGGTAGAACAGAAAATTGATTATCAATATTTAAATGGATGAATCATTTGTTTTTAGATCCTATTAAAGTAAGACACCAGGATCTCATTTTTAAAAATAAAGTATGCCATTCACTTTTGACATAGCTGAATTAAATTGGCACCCTTTGATTCATTAACTAATACTTTAGTCAGTTAATACATCAATTAAAACTATTAAAGCTTTCAGCTTTGGCAAATGTCATGATTTGGGCAAAGGAAGCAAAAAACATAGGATCGGAAAGCAGATTCAGCATTTGTATATTTTCCATGTGGTTTCCTCTTCTGTGCTGAGCAAGCCTTTTCAAACTGATACAGATGCTTTGCAAAATGTGGATACCAGTTTGGAGCCACTGTCTGAACTGTGTGCTCTTCTTTTCACTTCCCCAGAGCAATTCACCTCTCCCTTTCTGATATTAACTGTGGTTCACATCAGTATAAATCTAACACAGAACCATGGTAAATACATGGAAAAGCAGAGGGAGGAATGGCTTAGAAGAGGTTGAAGGAGGATGCATTGCTGAAGTTGGGTGACAGATTGCAAAATATGATTTGGAAATGCTTGCAACATTATCATTCGCCTATTGATGAAGGGGTTTTCTCAGAATAGCTGGTCAAATCTTTTAACAACCTGTGTTCCTGAAGCAGTGTAATATGCTTTTCTTCATTATAGCTTTTGGTGTCCACAGATAAGTGTGACAAAGTTAAGGGTTTTAATCATTGTAATTAAAATATTTTTAACATTTTGTTATCCTTACTAACTTTTAGGATCAGACTAGCTGTAACTTAAAGCAAATAAGACAATTGGTGATTCTACTTCTGGTACAGGTGTTTTTATATGGTATTGAAGAGTATGACTGCTGTGCAGTGGAATATCTTCCATTTCTCTAATATTCAATATCTGCACTCAGTTCTGTGGGATACTATGCTGGCACTGTTGTTGATGGATGCTAAGATATTTAAACAAATAGGAGTCTTGACAACAAAAACCCTTTGTTAAACAATACTAAAATATAGTCTCTTTAAGCTTAGTGGTGAATACAGTAAAGTATATATTAGTAAAACAGCTAATATATCAAGTAAAGAGACTATGTTCTTTGAGAATTTTTTCAATATAGTGTTCAGCCACATTTATTCATATTCATAAGTTTGCACAGTTTCTATTATTTATAGGTAACTTATCAGTATAGCAGAATGATCATATTGCTTTAGGAATTTTATGTTGAAAGCATTATTAAAACAGATTGTGTTAGAAACATACTAAGAATTAAAACTGAGCTTGGGATATAGCTGTTTTACTATTTGTTAAAGACTTGTAGTTCTGAATGAGTCTTTCTTACTTTGTTACAGATCAGCTTGAACGTGTCTTCTTACGTCTTGGGCATGCAGAAACAGATGAGCAATTACAGAGTATTATATCCAAATTTCTGCCCCCTGTTCTTCTCAAACTTTCTAGTACACAGGAAGGAGTACGTAAGAAGGTATGTATGACTCTCTGGGTACAAAAGCTTCGGGAGATACAAAATGTCGAACATTCTCTCACAGGCTTGTGATCTAGCTCAGTCAAAGCCAGTCACTTGGTTCACATTTCATGACAATCCTTGGGCTATCAGGGAGCAAGCAAGGAACAAGTAAGTCTGTTGCTTCTTATGCATTCGCCATTTCTTGGCATCCAGTTTCTTGCATTCCAGGTTTGTTAGATACAATGTCTGAAACCTGAACTTTGAGTAGTTGAGGGTCAAATAAACCAGATTTTGAGTCCATAATATGTTTTTGGAGTGTTAAGAAACTGGATGTACGCAGAAGTGGCATGTGGGTGAAAGACAGTGCTCATCCTTGCTCTTGTTCAGACCTGACAAATTTATGGATTGAACAGCTGCTGTTATGTGCGAACCAGATCAATGTGTGCACCATCATCTCAGGCTTTTAAAAAAGTTAAATTTCTATTTTGAGCTGATTACATGTATTTATTTTAGTGTTATTTTCTGGTTCAGAAAAATATAATGGTTTGGTTCACTTTTTGGTTCAGGTTCAGCTTATCTCCCTGGTTTCATCATGTATATAGGCAAAAGATATGCAAAATGGAACTCATTCTGGAAGAGGTTATAATGAAAGAAATATATAGTATATGCGTATTTGATAGCAGTTCTCTTGATAATCTAGACATTATTAGTTCAATATATTTTAAATTTTTGGAAGGTGTAAGTATAGGATCCAAACCAGTAAAATCAAGAATTATTTCCTCCCTTTCAGGTTATGGAACTGTTGGTTCACCTGAATAAACGTATCAAAAGTCGACCCAAAATTCAGCTTCCAGTGGAAACCTTATTGGTGCAGTATCAAGATCCTTCTGCAGTGTCCTTTGTTACAGTAAGTGCTTACTTTCTTTGAAGATCTCTTACAGTTAGAAATGTCATTCAGTAACTTCATGAACATAGTTTTATTATTTTAAAAACCTCTAACATTTAAGTCATTGGAACAGATAGAAGAAACATATACTGAATGTTTGTTACCAGGGTTTTTCATGTATAACCTTTAATATTTCTCTTGCTGTCAAATCAAGCCCAGTCTAGGTGAAGACTCCATTAGGAAGCTGACTTATACCAAGTCAGACAATTGGTCTGTTTAGGTCACTGCTGCCTACACTGAATACAATGGCTGTCCTAGGTTTCAGACAGAATCTTTCCTAGTCCTACCAGGGAATGCTGAGGATTGAACCTGGACCTTCTGCAGCTAAAGCATGGGCTCTATTAATGAGCGTCAACCCTTCCCCATTAGGAGATATGTAAGCATCTAGTAAGAGCTTGCTAACCTTAATTTCTAAATATCTCTCTATGTATGTAGAATTTTAAAGTTTTCCTGAAGAATTTGGCTGCTGGCATTTATCTTTTTTAATTTCTTTAGATTTATAGCCTATCTGATTCCATTGCCAAAGGTCATCTCAGATTAAAAAACAAAATCAAGAAGGCAATTATGCTTTGGTGGGTCACTGGGATAGGAAGCTGAAAATGACTAGGCAGTGACCAGAAAATATCTGTTTGTTGTTTCAAACAATTAGCTCGTAGTAGTGAGGGCTTTTCCAGTAAATTGTAGAGACTGTGGTGAATGTTAGAGGTGGAAGCAATCTCTTAAATATAACAGGCCTTATTCATTAAGGTCTTCAAAGCAGAACCTTCTGTTTTACCTGGAAGACAGTGCAGTCACTGGGGTGCAGAAGAATGAACTCCACTTCTGTTAGGAGGTGAGCTGCTGTACTCAGGCCAATTTAGAGTACATTTCAATAACGTCATTCAAGTTTATAAAGGTGGTTAAGTTATGGAAATTAAAGCCAACAGTAAGGAAATTTCAGGAACCAGTAGTAAGGAATTTCAAGAACAAGTTTATTAAATGTTTATGCAGAAGTCTTAGGGCAGGGGTACGGAACGTCAGGCGCAATGGCCAGATCTGATACACCAGGGGACCAGTTCTGGCCATTCAGGGTTCTCCAGAGGGCCACTCTTCCATCCTGCAGCCATGTTAATCTGACCCTGACTGTTTCCCAGCTTTTGTGCAGCTTTTATTTCCCCCTTTTTGGAAGGCTGAAAGTTAAAGCTTAGTTACTGACAGAAATATCTTTAAGCTAAAAAATGCTGGTAAGAGTTTTGTCCTGTCCACTGGAAGGTGGCATCCAAAAGCTTTAATCCTTGGGCTAAAATAATTTTTCTCCTCTGTCTTAGAGGGCTGTTCTTTTGCTATGGTGCTATGTAGGTGTATCTTCTATGTTGCAGAATTTCACAATAATATACGTTAAGATGGGTTACCCTCGTTTACCTGTGGAAAAACAATGTGAACTGGCTCCCACTCTCCTTACTGCAATGGAAGGAAAACCGCAACCCCAACAAGACAGGTACGATATCCTTTGCACACAACTTCCTTTTTCGCACCTTTATTTTAATTGTCCAGTTTTACAAGCATTGATTTCCCTTGTTGGAGCTGATGGTACTTAATGCCTTAGATACATGGCATATAAAAATCATACGCAGTTGGCATTCTGGGACTGCCATTTGAGATTACATATGTGGGGAGCTAATATTGTTTTAAAGTTTTCCAGTTTGAAATGCTCTCTGCACGCAGACATGTAAACATGTCAGGGAGAAGACTGGGACTTTTTCCTTTTTTTAGTTGTCGCACTTGAGTTCTTTTGTGTATTGGGCCATTTCAGAAATGTAAGCATTGGAATTAGTTTGTTCTTAAGGTTACAGAGCCTATGACCATTGTTTGCAAACAATGATAACCCATAATTTTTGAGAATCCTGGCTTATTGTTAATGAACTGTGCTGTTGCATTTAGTTGTTTTCATGATATCAGGTAAACTAACCAGGATCCAAAAGCTTAATCATGGCTGAACTGATGCTTCCAGCTTGTAGCCTTTACAATTGGGAATTGCAGGCAAGGATTTGCTCTTGGTTTATGATTTCTGGCTTATTCAGGAGTGACAAATCAAGAGCTCCAGTTTAAACTGTACCATAGGCTTTTTGATTCTGGCTAGGTTAGCTGCTCCCATTGGTGGGTGGAGCAAAGCAGAAAAAAACAATAAGCCAAGATTGTTTTATTATTGTTGCAAGATTGTCTAGCTTGTCATTTGTGAAAACAGCCAGTTTGTCCCAGAGTTATTACAGTATTTAAATATTTTAAATATTGTCAAGCAACAGTCTTACAATATGTAGATAAATTGTAATGTGGGGTCTAACTTGCAGAGTTACTAATCACCATCAGATTTAGGTTACAGTTCTATGATGATGAACATAAGGCCCCAAACATGGAAGCTTATGGGTATCCATTGCAGAGGAGGGGGCCAGTCTTCACTTTCCTATCCTACTGGATATGTTTTCACTTTCAGTGTTAGCGTGATTACTATCCAGTGAAAACAGATATATTATGAAGGTGAGCTTCAGAGGCATGCTTGACCAATGGTAATTTGCTTAGTGTAAAAATTCAATTGGCATCTTGTTGTTTCATTAAATAGTTGCAGTAAATATAATTGTTTTTCAGCCTAATGCACCTTCTAATACCAACCCTTTTTCACATGAAATATCCTGTTGAACCTCTGAAAGCAGCATCTCCGTTTAATCTTGCTGAGAAACCAAAGACTGTACAGCTGCTATTGGATTTTATGTTGGATGTCCTCCTTATGCCTTATGGGTAAGTAATGGAGCAGAAAAGCAGTTGGGGAAGTGGGGAAGAGTCCCATGTTTAAATCCCCTAACTAGCTGTATGGGCCTTAACATTCTCCTTGAACAAGATCAATACTTTAAAGAGGGATGAAACCTTATTTTCTAACTTAGATCAATTATAAACTGAAGTTAATGTATCAGTACTGATTCTTATGGATACTATGCCACACAGAAGTTACTTGAAATGTTGAGCAGTTCTGCTAGGGTCTAGTTCTACTAAGCCCTGTTTAGTAATAATCAGTGTTACTTTATATGTAGCTGAAGCAGTTAAAGTGCTTTATTCTAGGTATGCAATGTGTGCTGCAGAAGCTGGTGGAACACAAGGATCTGGTTGACAAGTATTGGTAGGAATGTGTAAGAAATCCATTTAGGGGTGGGAATCTGTCTGATAGCTGGGCTAGGCTCCCTGGACTCTGGGCCACTTTGCAGTGGCCCAGAGTCTGAGCTTCTGGCAAACGCTACCAGTACTTCAGCCCCACATGCTGCTCAAGCAGGATCCCTCTTTTGTGTCAGATACTGCAGGTCAAGTGGCTATTATATGTGGGGTGGCAGAGAGATGCTGCTAACAGTCACACAGAACTCACTAGAAGTGAATTCCCATGTGATCACTAGCAGTGTCATTCTTCCATGCCATGTGCAGTTACTGTTTCGCCTGCTGCAGATGATGCAGAAGGAAGTTGATTGCACATGGCACACCTGGAATGGAGCCCTATGCAGGATTCTTCTGTGGCATCCTGCTGTGCCAGGTGCAGTAGACATTTGTGCTGGTGCACTTGATAAGGAAAAACGTTGCTGATTGCACAACCTTAATTTCACAAATATTTGCAGACTTCCTCTTGGCTCAGCTTGTTTGCAAGACCAGGCCAAGCATGAGAAGCCTGCAAATACTGGTAGGAAAGATTCCACTAGGGTTCATAGTGGTGGTGAATCACGGGTTAATCAACCCCTTAGATTTGTCAGGCAGCTTTCTTATCAAATGTGCAAGCTTTTGACTGGCTCATTCATAGGTTACTGTGACATGTGAATCTGAACACTTTGGGTTATTCGTGGGTTAAATCGCCCATCAATCTGAGGAAATTTGTGCAACTGCATTAATGACTTCTTAATATTAGTGCATGCATTACCATTTGGTTTACTTTTCAGCCATCGTGGGTTGTTATCTACGGTGGGTTATCAGAACATGTAAACCTGGATTGATTCCTGAAAGTTGGCTTATTATTATTATTATTATTATTATTATTATTATTATTATTATAACATTTCTATGCTGCCCCTTGCCGAAGCCTCGGGGCGGCTTACAGCACAATTAAATACATTGAAATACAATAGAACATAATAAATTGCCACTAAATACAAAAAATACACTGAAATACAAACATAATAATATAAAATTAAAATTAACAGTATAAATTAAGTAAATAAAGAATATAGGAGGAGAAAAGAGAAGGAAGAAGAAGTTGCCCTGGCCAGATCATATATTTTAACAATTAAAATGATGTTTAAATGAAAAGGTCTTTACCTGGCACCGAAAAACCAGTAACGATGGTGCCAGGCGGACCTCTTTGGGGAGTATTTGAGGGCAACAAGCCAACCTTACAATCCAAGGGATCTTCTAACGTCGTTGTACCACAATAGATTGTTGCATTGTCTAAATCTGAGTGACCAAGTCCATCGTGGATAGCAGAAACTGTCTGTTGACTTACTTGGCAACAGCAGAAGAGAGGTTTATCATGCTTGCTGATTTTGGCATGACACTTGCCAATGCCAGCTGCACTAAAGTGTCCAAGTGGCACTTTGGGGAGACTGGTACTGGCTGGGTATCTCTCAGTGTGATTGCAAGCTGTTTTGCTCACCACTTTTTTGTCCCTTTACCTTTTTATGTCAAAATTGTAAAGCCAACTTGACAGCTGACATCACATCACTCATTTTTACAGATGCTAACAGCTCCTTCAGAGTGCCCAAGTGGCATTTTGGAGGTGCTGTTAATGGTTAGAAATCATTAATTTTTTAATTTAAAAAAAATATGCCTGCAGTATTGCTAACTCTTTCTTGCTGCACTTGTGCAATTGTGGAGGTGTGCAGTACTGTTAATGTGGCATTTGGAACTCTCAGCTAGGTCAATTTCCAGGTTTTTGGCTGGCTGTCAAAATCTGGCTCTTTTTAAAAGGGGTTTCTTGACAGGGCTTCCCTATAGTTTCTTAACTCTGACACACAGAGGCTTTATGGATTTTAAATGGAGTTAGCTCACACTTTTACACATTGCCAAGAACTGAGAATCTCAGAAACAACTAGTGAGATCTTTCTTAGGACAGTCTAGTGAGAAAAGAAAAATGGGTTTTGTTACAAAGGAGTCAAGAGGATATAAATCTTACTATCCCATTTGCAAGTGAAAATCACGCCTTTGCTTTCCCTAGATAACTTGACTTTTGGCAGCAGTAAAGAGAAAACAAAGGGAAGAAAAATGTATCCAGAGCCTCTCTGGTCAGTGTCCAGGGCTTGTATTTGGTACATTTAGACAGCATGTACCCACTAGAACATTGATGCAGCAGAGGCTTCCCCACAAATGGAGCTTTGCACCTCTTTAGTTGTACAAATGTGGCAAGAAAAACTAAAAAAAAAGAAAAATGTCCATACATTGAAGGTTTGTTTATTTGTTTTTAATTGCCAAGTACTGACAACTCCATCAAGTATATCACTTGGGCACTTTAAAGGGGCTATCAGTGGCTGTCAAAACAGGTATTGAAAAGATTGTCAAGTCAGGTTTTGAGATACCTGAAAAAAGTTAAAAGTAAGAAAAAAGCCATGGAATGCTGGTAACAGCTTGAGATTGCTGCAAGGAGGTAGAGGTGTGATATCCCTGAGATACCCACAGGAAACCCAAGGGGGAGAGAGGGGTGGGTATACACAGTGATCCTTTTTGGCTGTCAGGTATAGTGTTGGTTGTGGTCTGGCTTTCTGCCAGAGTGGGTTGTTGCGAAGTCTGAACATGCCCATTTTGTTCAGTAGACGCTGAGATAATTCAGTTGAAAGATTCCAGTTAACATATGTCCTGATGAACCCCTATATAACATGCATTTGATATATGGAAAGAACTTGACAGTCTCAAGAAACAGCTTAATTGCCTCCATTGTTTTTCATTACAAAAGCAATCTAGAGTATCTAAAGTTTTTATTCTGATAGGAGTGTTCCTTGGTGGAGCTCTGCTCAGAACATTCTTGATGACAGAAGTAAGTTGAGGATGTGGTATTCACCTTCCTTCTGCAGACACCAGTATCCCCTTTCTCACTCTCCCAGAAGTTTCTAAATCTCTGGAGCAGATTTTCTGGGCACACAGTGAGAGGAAGGAATTGACAAAGTTCTTCTCCCTGTTCAAGTCAGGAGAAAAACTTTTCTGGATCAAAATTATCCAGCCAGTAGAAGGAGCCCTTTCCACAGGAAACGTTTGTTGGACTTGTCTCCCTGAATTGCCTCTTTTTGAAACATTGTTTGAAAACTCTGTTTTCCTTTAAAAAAAAAAAGTAGCATATTTTGTTGTAATGTATTTTGGTAGCAGAGTAAATTCTTTGTAAGCTTTGGCCTTTACATATTTGCTTGCATTCTTGCGTATAGAGCAGTCAAGATGGGCTACTGATCTAGTTTGCATAATCACTGTGTCTTAAATGATGTGTGCTACATGCAATTTATGTAATCACACCAAGGCCCAGCTTGCTGCATCGTCCAAACCTGGGTGACATGCCTACTGGAGGTTAAACAATCTGCAGTCATGAAATACATTCCTTGGATCTTGCTGAAGGAGGAAGATGCCAGGTTGTTCTTCATCACCACAGTAAATGGTCAGATGGGGTGCTGCAGTTAACTGATTATATGACTCAGTAGTCTGGTTGGGCTGCTGTGCTTGGTTAGGTTTTTCACTCTGTACAACTTGTCACTTTGGCATAATCTCTGGTGTTCTTGGACTGAACCATCTACCAGTTCACTCACCTCGACATAGGGGATTTGAATTTCCCCTTTAAAGCTTTGTCTTTTTTCCTGTTTCTCTAGATATGTATTGAATGAATCCCAGAGTCGCCAAAGTGTGCCAGCAGGACAGGGCTCTTCTTCATCAAGTAGTTCTGGAGGTTCTGGTATCCCTCAGCCTCCTCCAGGGATGAGTTTTTATGCAGCCAAGCGGGTCATTGGAGACAGCCCATGGACACCTGAACAGCTGGAACAGGTAAAGCCAAATTCATTGCAGTACAAAAGGGTAACTTTTTGTTTCTTAAAAATTGCCAAACGAATGCATGTTTAACTCAGCTGTTAAAGATTTACTGCTGCATATTCCCTGCCACCCAGCCGGATTTTCTTATCTGAATTGGTTCCTTGGTTAGGTATTAGATATGAAGCCTGGACTACTCATGATCCTAGTTAGAAACACAACAGTGTAAGATGTAAAATTTTGAAAGTTTAGTGTAAATTCTCTGAGGGCAGCTGCTTTCTTCCATACATGAAAGAAGTGTGGAAGTTTGTTTATTCTAGTCCTAGCTACATTGTCTGTGTTAATGGTAGTACTCTGCTCGGGAAGGGTGATATTTTGAAGTTGGGAAGGACATTTACCTTTTAATTAGTCATTCATTTTATCCAGTCCCAATCTTAGCTGTTGCCATTTCTAGATCATGTGCTCAATCAGCCTAACTGACCTTTTTTCTGCATTGATGGACAGTGTAAATTAGGCATTGTGAAGTTTATTGAGGCTGAGCAAGTGCCTGAAGTTGAAGCTGTCATACATTTGGTTATTGCCTCCAGTGACACTCGGCACAGTGTAGCCACTGCAGCAGATCTTGAACTGAAAAGCAAGCAAAGGTAATCACATGTTATTTTGAAAACTTTGAATAGGGTTTCTCTTTTTTTCATAGAAAGTGGTGCTAAATTCTTGGACTGTTTTTGCTTTATTGCAATCATTGTTTGCTGTTATAGTGACATATACTGGAGATTGCATTTGCTGAACTGTTGCTGCCATCTTATTGTAAGACCATCTTGCCTGCTGCCATTTCTACCACTCTGATATCTCATTTTTCCATATGTTCTAGAATCTAAATGCTAAAAACATTTGCGCTAGAATGGATGATAATCATTCATTATCCTAACTTGGCAGAGGCTTGCTTTTCCTACACTACTCAGTATAAGATTATTCATTTCAGAGTCATTTTCTTGGGCATTAATTGCACAGTAGAAAATCTGATTTTCAGAATGTGACAGGGTGTGCACTGTGAAATGAGCAGTTTAAATTTTTCTGATGAGAAAAGACCTGTATTCAGGTGTTATTGACTGAGTCTGTGGAGGGAGGTATAAGATTGTGTATGTTAGCGATTTTCTATGTTGGATGGATTGCACAAAACAGATTCTGACTGGAAAAAATGTGCTTCTGGGATTTTAGCATGTGTCATTCTTTGAGAAGTAAATTTATGTTTCCCAATTTTCTCAAACAATTTATTCATAGCGAGTTAGACCCAGGCTTACTCATATATACAGTAGACTCACCGAGGTTAATGGAACTTAATGGGTTCCTTGTAGAGATGACTAAATCTGGATGTAACTGCATGTATCTGTTTTGATTTTTGGTGTTGTCATTTCAGTAATGGTCTGGAATTTGAGAGGTGATGTTGGGCATGTCAGTTTGGAAAAGCATGCATCTGTAAAGGAATTCATTGTTCAATTTGAGAGCCTCAGATTTGTATGTAAAAGATGTTAGGCTCATACTGCTGCCAGCCCAGCCTTCATATGATGATGTGCTTGGAACTATGGTCCTGTGCTCCTACATTTAAAAATAGGAAAATACTATGAATTCATTACTGAGGCATTTAGTATAATTCTATAAACTGGTAAAGTAAATTGCAGTAGGAAAAATGTAATGGATAAAATATTAATGGATGATGACTATGGAAAATCAAAATGTTTTTAACGGGATCAAATAAGCTAATTAGGGCTCACCAGTTCTTTTGAAGATGTTCAGATACTACGAGATGATGACCTGTTTCTCACATCATAATCAATTAAGAGTTAAATATCCCATAGCTAGAAGTAATCAGGTTTGCTGCTTCCTGCTGCTTTGCCATTTCTGCTTCATACCTGCTTTTGTAAAGAACCAAGGATGCACCTGTGAATCCAGAGCTCTGAGTTACTGAGAGGAAACAACCCAGAGTTTTACGCCAACAAAGAAAGGGTTAAAGTTGTGTCTTGTGAACAATCCATGGCCATCACTATGAATACAAACGTTGTCCTGCATAGATTTACATCAAGCTAGTTTGTCAAGTCAGCTTTGCTAACCTGGCAAGGTATGGGCCTGCAGATGGATGGGTGACCACATGTCAAAGTGGAGCAGGTGGTTGGAATCAATGCCCTTATAGGTTCCTTCCAACTCTACTTCCATTCTATTCTACAGAATGAGGAACAGGGATAAGGGGGAATTGTCAGCTAGGGGAATTAAAATAAATTCAGTGCATACAAATTTGAGCATTGCACCTAGAATTGTGGGAATTTAAAGCATACTTTATACAGAAAGAGCAAAGTCCACACACATCAAAAATGGTAAATACCACCTCAGGAATCTTACTGTTTAGGCAAGGAAATATATTTGTGTCCTGTGGGATTTTTAACCATTGCAACATTTTAAATAGCAGAACTTCATGCTATGTTGCAAACTGTTCTTGAAGTTTCCTTTATGCAGCAGCAGCCCCAGTTAGTGTTGCTGATGGTTAGGAAAGCTGGGAGTTGTAGTCCAAAATGGCTGGAGAGCCCCTGGTTGGGGAAGGGTGCTACATGGCTTTGGGAACCAGTTGGGTGATTCTTTGGATCTTCACCGTAGTTTTTTTAGATGCATTCTGCTGTAGCTTATTAGAAAACATAATTGCCTTGGTAGGGTCTGGTATTGCGCTCCTTTTAAAGCAAAGCAGGCAGTACTGTGCATTTGTTACCATCAGTCTTTGTCATCTATAAACATAAATGTCTTTCTGATATGTGTTTTTAAAATCCTGATGAGTAATAATAAACTAGGTAGAAATCATGCAGCAAAAAAAAAGTATTTGTCAAGTGAGTACCAAATTTTACAAGTTCCAAAGACCAGCTTTCTCTTGTTTGGTATACTACTTGTTTGACAAGCCCAGGATGGGGTGGGGTGTGTATAATAGTATGGAAGAGAAAGTAATGCTTTGCTGGCAATAAATTGACTTTGTGTCCACTACCTTACTTACCACATATGTATCCTTTTAACATTATTTAGCTTAATTGACTGGAATAATCCAGCCATCATTAACAAGCTGTACAAAGTGTACCTTGGGGACATACCACTAAAAACCAAGGAGGTAAGATTTGTTTTCCTAGAGATACGTTACTTCTTGATTTTTGTATTACCTTGCATGTGTTGTGTTTACAATTTGCCTTTAAATTTGCTGTTATTGTTGCTATAATATTGTAATAGTGATCAGGGCCCTGCTGTGAGTTATCTGCTGCCCATGCTGTTTCTTCTTTTTCACTACTCTACAAGTGAAGAAGAAAGAATTTAATTAAGCAAGGGGCTGCTTCTCCCCAATAGGCAGCCAGCCATAATTGGGTGACAGTTCTGCTGTATTTTTCAATTATTTTTCATTGGCCAAATTCACATGGGTAGGCTTTTTGAATATGTTTCAAAATAGATGTGTTTCAAGGATCCTAGACTACACAGATGTTCAGTCTGATCCAGTAGTATGGGATCATGCCCAGAACTTCCTTTTTGCATTTTGCCAAAACCTTTTCTAGGCTTAATATTTTCTCTAATGGAGTTGTCTTCATATTTGAACAATTACCTTTAGAAATACATTAGGAAATTGAGGCTGAAATCCAAACCTGCTTATAAGAAAGTTTGTTCAACTGAATTCAGCAGGGTTTCTGTCCATATAACTGTGCTTAAGATGTCCTTGCTATTAATTATCTCCATGTCCTTATTGAAATCTTTGAAGGCAGAGGAGACCTTTTGGAATAGCATGGGAATTGGAGTGGGAGGCTGTGAAAATGAACAACCCCCTTCTGTGTGTCTAAGTGCCTCCGCTCACAAAACAGTGATGCTGGCTTGAAGTATCATTCTTTTGTTTACAGAAGCTGCATGGAGTAGAATCTTAAGCAGGGGAGGTTCTTGTTATGGGAAGCATTCCTTCATTGGCAGTGTCCTTACTTATTCTCCCTACATTTCTTTTTGGCATGGGGCAGTGTTTTCACTGCACTTAGCTCTTTGTTCTGTTTCTTTAAATTTACTAAAAATAGTAACTATAAGTCACCTTCAACAAAAAGGTCTACTTCTTAGTTTGTGGAAAATGGTTAACTATGTGGATGTGTAGTGAAACTCCAAGAATCTGATTTGTGGGTGATGGTGGGATTTTGGAGCTTTACTTTTAGAATTCTAATTTTACTTTTCTGAACTGAACATTTGAGAATAAACTGAATAAATAGAGAAACCGAATGAATGAATCAAATATTTATTTATTACATTTATATTCCACCATTTTTCTTTTTTTAAGAACTCAATTCTCAGTGTTTGTTTGTGATGTCTGTGTTCACTTCCCTTGTATACAGTGTGAACAGCACCATGTTATTTGTTTATATTTTTTAAAGTGGAGACTTCTAAAAAAAGACCCAAAGAAAGAAATAGCTATGAACACATATAAACATAAAGCACATTAAAAACAGACCAAATTAATAAAATCATTTTATTAAAACCTAGAGCAAGATTGTGGCTAGCTGCTACAGTAAAGGGGTGTCAGGCATTGGGAAAACAGGCAGTCTTTTATGTACCTTCTTTTAAATGGACATATTATGTTAACTTAATCACCTTCAGCCTTTCAAATGATAAACAAACTTCTAATTGGGGATAGCCTTATTCTTCCAGTGTCTATAAATCAAAATCTTGGCAGTAGTCAATATATTCTGAACCAATTCTTTATGTCTAAAATCTATATATACATCTACACAAATAGGCAAAACTGTTAGTGGGTAACAAGATAACAACATGTGCAATTAATGATCTTTTTCCCAAATCAGCTAAGTAGCGGACATTCCCACCAAATGTATTAACCATATTGTTTTCACACCACCAGTGTCAACTACACAATTTCCATAAATGTGACTTAATTGATAAAGGGAGCCAGTGTGGTGTAGTGGTAAGAACACATGATTGGGACTCAGGCGACTTGGGTTCTAGGTCACACTCAGTCATGGAGCCAGCTGGGTGACTTTCAGCCAGTCACGGACTCTCAGCCCAACCTACCTCACAGGATTGCTGTTGTGGGGATAAGATGCCCAACAACTACCCCTTCCTTCCCTGGAGCTTCCACATATTCTGTTAATTTTTTAATAGATTTCTATATCATCAAACATATTTAAAGATATGGCTAGACTATAATAGATAATATTCACCCATCTTCTGCTCCCTCCATGGTACCAAAACCCAGGATAGGGAGAAATAACTGTGCCTTCCCCCAGAGCAGCCTACTCTTTGCCATCTCTGAGAAATGCTCTTGGTCTGTACTTTCCAGCAGCTGTGGCCAAATGGGTGGATGTTATCCATGTGGAACAAGGCCATGTCCTTTTGGGTGTGGGATTCTGTGTTTGGTTCCCTTATGCCCCTGCACTGGCAGCACATCCCTAAGGAACCAGCTGACAATGTCATCCCATACAGCCATTGGTCTGGCCACTACAGCCTGCTTTTGGTGTCAGAAAGGAAAACAAAAAGAAATTACCTTGTGGTTGATTATTGATGAAGTTATTGATATTGAGGAGAGACGCCAAAATTATAATTCAGTTTATCACTCAATAGGGATGGTGGCAAGTCTGAGGAAACCTTGAGAGATCTGCTGTCTGCTCTCCCCACTTGGCTTGTCAACCTGTTCTCCCTCTACTACATCCCAATTAGCTTAACAGGCAGTGACTGAAAATAGTAAAAATATTTTACCTAGGGGAGTAGGTCAGCAGTGCTCTGTCCTGAACTCTGTAGCTATGAGTAGAGTGCCAGCTGCTGTCATTTCTTTCAGTCTTCTTAGGAAATGCAGGTGGCACCAACCTTGGTTGGGATTTTTCTTCATAGCACTAGTGCCAGTAAAAAAAACAAAATTGAAAAAAAGGGAAGGGATGCCAATGGATAGCACTAGACCTGTGGGCCTTAGCATTTGCCCCATCATGTTGGCTGCTGAGACAAGACCGGCAGGAACTATGGATGAGCTAAGCTATGCCTTATTTGATACCTATTTGCATTCTGTCAGTAGTTTATTCATGCTTGCATTATATGAATGAATTCATCTAATAGAATGCAAATTAAATGCATTCTCTTCTTTTTATAGCCCTTTGTATTAAATTATAAAAAAATGTGACTGATATTAAACCCTCAATAAATGTATGTTTTCCCATTAACTCTTATCTGCTTATACTAGGGGGCCGTTTTGAAACCAGAACTGAAACGTGATCCAGTCAGCACACGGGTGAAGTTAAAAATTGTCCCTCATCTTCTGCGTTCCAGGCAAGCTGCAGAAACATTTCCTGCAAACATTCAGGTAAAGCAGTTGTTGACCTTTGAGAATCCAGTTCTGCCTAGCCCTGTCCCTTCACATCAGACTTACCCATCTAGGTGCCCTCCAGATGTGTGGGCTATAAATCCCACCACTTGCTGGCTGTGGTAATGGGAACTGCAGGCAGCACTTCTGGGGGGCACCCAGTTGGGGAAGTTTGCTTTACATCAAGGAAAGTAATGTATCTCTGATCATGGAGTATGCAGTTTATATAGCTAGAGTAGCATGCTAATAGTTCTGAAAAACGTTTCTAAAGGTACCAAGATTGTTGTTTTCCATACTTCCACACTAGCGCATGTACCCAACTGAGAGCACTTGAATGCTAAACAAAATAGTTGCATGAAGTATAAAAAGATACACTCACTCTCTCTCTGTGTGGTATAGTTATAAGAAACATAAAATTTGATACAACTTTCCTAGGTGTGATTTATATTTGCAATTGAGGAGGGACTGTTGCTCCATAGCTGAGTAAATGCTTTGTATGCCAAAGGTCCAAAGGTTCATTCTAGGTATGGATAGAAACATTCTTATCTGAAATCCTGGAAAGCTACAGCCAGTCAATTTCAACAGCAGTGGCTAGATGGACCAGTCATCTGACCCTGTAGAAGGCAGCTTCCTCTGTTCCTGTTTTTCATGTATCAGTACTAATAATCTTTTTACTGATCTGGAAGGATGTTAGATTTTAATGGATTGCAGAAAATTGTGAGAGGAATTTATAAGTGAAATTGTAAAGTCTATCAACATTAATCTTATAATTATACTTACTGTTATGGTACCTATTGGGAAAAGGAATAATATTGTTTCTAATTTGTTCTCTTCTTGCTAGGTTGTCTATGACGGACTTTTTGGTGCCAATACCAATGCAAAATTGCGAACTTTGTCTCTTCAATTTGTGCACCATATTTGTGTAATGTAAGTATGCAGCATTTTAATGGCATAAATGTAACATTGGTTGTCAAACTGCAGTTAAATAATTGCATTATGAATGGGATATAATGATAAACTAAGAAAGATAGGTGTATGCGACCATGGACTTGAGTAGTAGTTGTTGTTATTGTTATTACTTGCATTTCTGTACTGCCTGTAGCAGAAACTTTCAGAAACTGTTAAATGTTCACAACATTTAAATCGCCCATCCAGATTTCAACCAGACCCAACCCTGCTTAACCTCCAAGATGATGTTATATTATCAGAAATAGTTATTTTAATAATAATAATTTTGGATCCCATACTTTTGGTTTTGAAGGTGGCTTGTAAATAAGAAAACAGGTGAATAATGTAATAAAGCCATAGTAAATAAACCAAAATGTAACTTTAAAGTCAGATAAACACATGAAAGATATAGAAAAATACATAAAACCAATATTATTTACCCAAATAAGCATATACACCAGGAATGATATAAAAATACCAAAAAAACAACAGTTATCTTGGGAAGGGTGTTCTGAATTGTAACATCCATTTACCCTCCTTAAAGGAAAGTCTGGAAAAATAAATTAATAACACAACAGTATCATTCAAAAGCTTCCTTGAAGAGTCAGGTTTGTACTGCCTGTCAAAAGTTGAGCAGTAACTGGGCTGGACAAGTCTTTTGGAAGGGAATTACATAATTATTTTTTAAGGAAACTTTTAAAAACATGGAAAATTCTTATTCTTTTATGCATTGAATTGCAGTTGCCCAGACAGTAAGATCAAGCCACTAGGCCCTATGCTTCTGAATGGACTGACAAAACTGATTAATGAATATAAAGAGGTGAGTTCAGAAGAGTGACTTTTACTGTGGAATTTGTCATGTCATTTTTTTTTTTTTTTTTTTTGTAGTTCACAGCTTTCTGTGGCTACTGAGCATGTTGAGTCCTCATTGGACTTTGGTGTTTTTTCCCCTACACCCCACCCTTTAAAGTTTTTTTTAAAAAGAACGTTATACTTCTTCAAATGTTGAGGATTCTCTACGCATTCTGGTAAGTCCATTTCTCTCCATTTTGGCTTGATTTCTTTCATTGTTCAAACCTGATTTCACTATTAGAGGGAGTTACTACATCTGAAAAGTGGTGTGGGTTTGATTGCTGGGCTTTTCAGATATACCCTTGAGTGCAGTTCTATGTACATTCAGGATGATTTAAGTTTCTTTTAAAAATGAAATTTACCATTATTTTGTATGTATTTATTGAAACAGTGGTTTTGAAATTCTGAAGAATTCTGAAGAATAGAAACATCATCACATTCTAGATTGTTTGTTACAGTATGTGAATACATAATATATTGATAATTAGCCACACTTTAAGATAACCCACTATTCTTCAGTATTGTTGAATATTTATTATTTATTTTAAGAATTTCTATACTGCTATTCGTTAAAAATACTATGATGATTTACACAACATATTTTTGTGTAGTCTGCAGTACCACTCCATTGTTTAGTATAGTTAACTGGTGACTTTGTGTTCTAAGCTGCACTGTTGCTTATGAAGTATTTCATACAAGTGCCTGAATATATGGTGTATATGTATTATTTACTCAGAGTAAGATAATTTGACTATTAATTAGAATATACATTTATGCAGCATTGGTTTTTCACATAATGAATTGCTTATAATCCATCAATTTGTTCTGGTTTTGTTTATTTGAAACATGTATTTAATTTATTCTTGTAAGTTTTTATGCTTGTATAAAATCCCTTGGTATAAAATCCAAAATACCAAATCCTTGGTATAAAAAATTTCTACAGTGTAAAATCCTGCTTTTGAATGTTAACTTTAGCATTCTTCAAGTTTCACAATAGCAAAGTGCTGCCAGTGGAGAATTTTATGCCATATGAAATTGAGATTGTGTTCTCTTAGGATTCATTACCTCTATTAGTAAACAACTCTACAAGGAGCCCCAGGTGCATCACATTACCTTGTAGAGCCTGATTTGAATGTCTGCAGACTTCTCCCACAATAATGCAGACTTCATGACTTCAAGTCCTTTTTTCCTGCTCACCATCCCCAGTCTTTATAACATCTCGCCTGATAAAGAGATCTGAAGATCTTGAAAGTATGCAAACAGTTGTGATCTTGAGTTAGCCTAATAAATGTATTACACTGATCCAGATTATATGTGGAATTGTGCTTCTCAAGGCTGTTGCTGCATGCTTTCTGAATGTATCTGCAGTTTCACACTTTCCAAGGCTCCTTTTTCCTTCTTGATGAAAAGGTGTTAAAGTAACTTTACTGCCATATGCTGTGATATCTCTGTGTGTGGAACACAGCCCCATCAGTTTTTCTGTTTTTAAAGAGGCTTACTTTGGGAGATTATCATTGCATTTCTGGAACTTGTAGTTTTCTGAAAATGCTTTAAAGAAACAATACCAGAAGATATAAAATAAAACATAATTGTCTGCAATAAATAAGGAAACCTGAAAGTGTATTCTCTCATATGGCTCTTTTCCCTGATTTTGTTTCCTGATTCAAGGACCCCAAATTGCTGTCAATGGCTTATTCAGCTGTTGGAAAACTCTCCAGGTAAATACTTTAAAACTCATGATATGTCTAGTTGTGTTTTGTTTTGTTTTGATTTTTTGCAAAGCAACAACAATTTGTAATGGTGTGCAGTATGTGGAACCGATGTGATCATTTGGCAATTCAAGGACTTTTAAAATTAAATCTAGGGTGGGGGTATTGGAATGCTAGAGATAATCAAGGTGCATCATGTTGAAAAATTGCTTTTTCTGTGCATTCTTAAAGACTGTGCCATCTATCTTTCAAAACCAATGGAATCATACTTAATGATTTCTGGAATAAAATTCTGAAACTGTAGAATAAAAACTATTTGAAAGGCTTATCAAAATTGAATTCTCTGTACAGTTTTTTGACTTTTAGCTAACTTTGGTGGCTATTGGGGAAAATAGCCTCTTACTGGTAGAAGCAGGCAATTTAGATCTATGCTATATTTAACTCCTATGTTTCTAGCCATGCATACTGGCTATGAGGTTGAAATATGAACCAGGCTTAAATCTCATCTCTGTTGTGAATGATGCCATCAGACAGGGTAGCTTTGATTTAAATCAATTCAAATCATGATTATTTATTTATTTATGACATTTGTATGTCGTCCATTACTTGCATCTCTGGCAGCTTACAACATAGATCAGAATAAAATAGATAAATTGATTTAAACCACAAGACAGTAAGACTAGATTTAAATCATGGTTTTCTACATAGTTTGCACACATGCCTCCCTTACCCTTAAGCAGAGGAACTTAATTAAGATATTCCCAAACAGGGTCTCTTTTATGGTCTGCTGCCATTATAGGTTTTCTCCTCTAGTGAAAGAATAATATGATAAACCCCAAGCTATACACAAAAAGATCCAAAGACTTGTGGATTGTTCTGCTCAAAAGTTTTCACATTCCTTGTTACTGCTTGCCCCTCCCTCCTCACACTTAGCTTCTTATGCAGATCTTTTCCACTCTCAACAATCTTCTTCTATTCACTGAATTTTTGAAACTTAGCACTTAGGAAGCAAGGGGTTGATTCTGTGTATAGATTTGCAAAGGAATAATTGGATTAAGGTCCTTTTCTCAACTTGGTATGTTTATTCTATACATTTTTGCTGTGAAGAAGAGGCACCAAGTTCACAGTTTTGAGAACTGAAAAACCAACAATTTGTGATAACTTCTAGAAAGAAAAAAATGCCTAATATTCTTACAGAAACCTCAGTAAAAACATGTCATTATGAATGGATTAATAGAATTCATTTACCAAAAAATGTAAATATTGCATGAATATACAGCCTCATGCAACATAATTAAAAACTAAACCTTATTTTATGTTGGATAACCTTTGGACTATAATGTATCTTAAATAAAAAACTATATTCAGATAGATTTTTTTAAAAAACATATTTTATTTGAAAACATCTAATTTAAATAAAAAAGCAGGGAATATACAGCCATGAAATCTGAATATATTTTCCTGTCCAGAGTGCTGCTTGGACATCAGTGGTGTGGCTGTCAGTAGTGACAACACAGGCAAGCTTGCCAAGAGCTGCAAAGGGTTTTTTCATCCTTGCTGAGCAGCTCGCTTGCTGCTTCCCTCAACCTACAATGGGTTTGGCCTCTGAGGTTCAGATGACATAGCAACTCACTGTGGACACAACAGAACAAACAGTGCATTGTCAAGGTGGCTTTTTGCCCCAGAAAAGCCATTCTGCAGGAAGCAGTTCAGGTCCAGACAAAGGAGTAACCCACCATCTCTAGTTACCCATGATGGGGTATCATGTGATTCCATTAATTAGGTTAATCATGGATTAAACAATCCCAGAATTAATAACTAGATTAGCTGTGAGTTGTTTAACCAGCAGTTAACCTATAATGTCTGGATTTGGACATCAGAGTTTAATATTAATGTGTAAACATCACCAACAAGGCCTACTTTTGAGTAAACTCGTAGGCTAGTACTATCAGATTCCCATTTATTTAGCTGTGGCCCAGTTTTTGAGGATTTCTAGCCCCACAGAAATGTATGTTTCCATCCATTCAGGCCTTCAAAATGGGCTCTGCCAGCCTTTTTGTTCAAAGTTATCTCTTAGACAAATACTGGGCATTGCTGTTTAAATGGATTTTTTAGTGGTTGAAACTAGTTTTAAAGTTATTGTGTAGGGTTATGTCTAATGATTTTATTTGTAAACTATTGTGTTTATGGCTTTTATGCTAATATTGTTTTGGTGGATTTGAGCGATGTATGAATTTTCAGACATGGCCCTGAAAGGTGGCCTTGGAATCTCTTAAATAAGTAGATAGTGTATGCTAGTAACACTGGGCTGCTTACAGGTTGTTTGTAAAAATTACTGAGGAAATGAGGAGTTCGTTGATAATTCTAAAGCACTATACAAATATTAATACCAATATTCATTTTTGTAGAGAGAATAATTACAGTGTATATATTTTGCTTCATGCTTAAAAATGGACAAATGCATTGACTTTTATAGCCGAATACCTCAGCTGTTCACCAAGGACCTGGCATTAGTTCAACAGTTTTTTGAAGCTCTTTCTAAGGTAGGTAATTGCTATGATTTTCCTTTTTTGCCAAGCAATGGTTTGCTTAGTTGTACACGCTGGAAACTAAAGGTTCTAACTTATTTTAGGAAGACCCGGATACCAGACTTGCTATCCAGGAGGCCTTGTCCATGATGGTTGGGGCATATACTAGCTTAGAAGGAGCACCACGTACTCTTATGGAGGCACTTGTGGCATCAAACCTGATTAAGGTATGTCAAGATAATGGGAAAGAGGTAAGGTGGACTTCTGAATATCTTTTCACATCAGTTCCTTGTATATGGCAAGATTTACAGTTAGGGAGCCAATTCCTTCTGCCTCATGGAATATATTCTGCATTTTGTGGGAAGACAGTTCTGAGATTTGTTATCTCCTAAAAGCCCATTATGTGTGGACTAGTCTTATTATCTATCCCTTTAAGGTAGAAATAAGATGTGCTGTACTGTGTTGCACAGCAGAACTTTGTTCTGTGCCTTGTGGTGGTGGTCCTGCTTTCTTAATTTTATTCCTAACCAAAAGAGGGAAAGGAGTTGAAGAAATGACAGCCTGTGCTCTTCAAGTATAAGGAATATTCATTCTTGCTAATAAGTTTTAAGTGACTGTACCAGTTCAATTATACATTGACTGTTTTTTGTAATTGCATTTTTACTTCAGATGTGTATTCTGTTTGTATTTTTATATATGTACTTACATTTTAAAAATGCTTTTACATGTCCCTGAATATTTCTTCATCTATCTCATTATTTCCTTCTCCCCTTCCCCTTCTATAAAGCCCCAAGTCCAAGTACGTCAAGTGGCCGTAAAGTTTGCCAGCACTGTGTTCCCTTCAGACCACATTCCTTCAAGATACTTGCTGCTTTTAGCTGCAGGAGATCCGTAAGTTTATTGTTGGGTTTGAAGTACGGTGCAAAGACATATTAATAAAAACATTAATTCATTGATCTTGTAAGAATGGTACAAGCCAGTTTTTTTCAAAGACTATTTAACAATACTAAAGGGTACATGCAAGAATAGGAAGAAAAAAATGAATTCTTCTGATTTTACATCACCATGTTCTGAACAGTGGCACCAGTGAACTCCTTAATGCAGGGGTCTCAAACTCGTGGCCCACGGGCCAATTGCCGGGATGGACGGGGGGAGGGGCCCTGCAGCCTTCAAAGCGCCGGTGGAGCCCGGGCTGACCTCCGGATGCGCAGCGCACCACCACCGCGGTGGTGGAATACTTGATGCGGCCCAGCCTCACCCGGACTCTACTTCCAGTGGCCCCCAGGTAAGTTGAGTTTGAGACCCCTGCCTTAATGGAACAATGGCACTTAAGTACTTGTAAAATAATATGGTTTGCACTACTACTGGCATATCCAAATGAGTGTCATTTACTTGCAAATAAAATAAAGTACTTAATTACCACTTTACTGGCCAATTTCCATGATAGGCAGAGCCACCCTAAAACAAATGTCTGCTTTACAGTAAACATTTGACAGTGGGGAGGTAAAGATGAAAAATGGGAGAGGGCAGAGTAAGAAGTGATGGATGGAAGCACATGGCAGCTATCTGTAACTGCCCTTTGGCTACGTTTATTGATTGCTTGGGGCTAAATCAAGAACTTGTACTTACGGTTTTAGTGAGCTTGTCATGCATTGCCCAGTTAGAGCACGTTAAGAGTTGTAGCTTATGGTTTAACTTGCAATGGTTCAGCTAAAAAAAGCTTTGTCAGGGCAGCTTTGCCAAGACTGTGCTTTCCTTCAGATGGAATGCAGCATAGCCAGTCCTTAGCTGAAACCCTAGCCTGCTTTTTCTGGCTTATCTGGTAAATTGGAGGAGTTTTAAAAACCGCAATTCCTGGTTTGCTCGTAGCAATGAACTGGGCGTGTACTAAAATGAAACTAAATTGTGGCATACTTTTCATTTTGGTTACATAGGAAGAAGATTGGGCAGGGGGACCACGAGAACTTAGCATTCTGCATGGTTCTCATTCTTGCTAATGCACACAACACCACATTATGTTTTTATGTTATGTGCGAACTGGTTCATTAATGCAACTTTGTCCATTTAATAAATAAATTGGAGAGGATAGGAGTGATAGGTTCTGTATATTTGTTTGCAAACTTTCTTTTTTTAACTTTTGTAAGACGAGAGGAGGTCCATGGAGAGGCACAACGTGCACTAAGAACATTTCCTAGTAAAAATGAAAAAGAAAGTGCTGGTAAACAGATGCCTTCATTCCCAGAAATGGTCCAGTATATTCAAGAAAAGGTACATAATTTCATCTTATATCTCATAGATTCCTGTGGTAAAGTCTATAGATAAAGTCTTTGAGGTTCATTGACAAGGAGTGTGAATAACCTATAAATGAAAGGGCTTTTCTTGTCCATCAGCTTGCTAGTTGTCCTGTTGCTTTATCTATGCATGTCCTCCTTTTGCGAGAGCATTCAAGGCAAACATTTAATTGTTTTAGTTTATTGTGATGTTCTTATTATGGATTTCATTAATGTTTTATTATGGACTTCTCTGGGAACCATTTGCTAAAGGATGGTATACAAATTAAAATAAATGTATGCATCCAATTACGTTCTATGCTGGGGTGTGTGTGTGTGTGCGTGCACGCATGCAGCAGGTGGCTCAAAAAACGCTGTTCCTAAATGAACTGCAGAGGATGTAGGAGCAGAGAGGGCCGCAGCATGGATTTGAAAAATAGTGTTGCACGCTGGAAAGAGTAACATTTTTGCCGAGTTCTCGGGAAGAAACAATTCAGGCTGTCACCTATAACAGATTAGGATCCAATAGGGTAGGATCAGGAAGTAGAGGGCTTGGCATTTTATCTGCCCATCACCCCCGAGAGTATTGTTTGGCCCCTTCCTTGCTTGCTTGCTTAGGTGCAAAGAGAAGCATGTGGCTATGAATTGTTGATATATGTTCCTAACAGGCTGAAGAATCAGTCAGGAGTGTCTGATGGTAGTGCCTTTTACTTTTATCTTCAGAGTGTCCTTCCCACAGCACTGTTTTATGGCTAGAAGAGTAGACTATTAACCTCCATCCCCTTCATGAATTCCCTTACTTTTGGGAACCTCTGGATGAGAGCTGTTTCCATGGTAATCCCCATGGAAAGGATATGAAGTTGCTGTTAAGAATATATATTGCCCAATTTCATTACAATGTAAGATTGTATCAGGAGGAAGATGTATATGGTAATATTTTAAGTACTTCCTGATCCATAGGAGGGTGAGGTATTGGAACATGACAAGATGTGAGCAGTTCAAGCAGAGGAAGAATCTTTTTTAATTATTGTGTTCTTGTTATGTTATATTATTATTGTTGTAATTGTATTTATGGGTTTTTTCTGTCAAAAAAAATAAAAAGGGGGGACAAAAAAAGCAGAGGAAGAATCAAGAATAGCATGAGAAAGGAGTGGTGTATTCCTGCCTTTTCTACTCATTCACTGTGAAAATGGGAACTGTACTTTACAGTTATATATTGCCTTAAAGCAAATTGCTTAAGAACTGACTTGGAGTGCTCCCTGATATGGGAATCCTAGTGTCATCAATCGGAAGGCATTATGAAGCAATTCTAAATTTTTTCCTGAGACAGATTTTCTATGGTAAGGAAGAAGAGAAGGAATGAGGAAAATGCAGATGGGTTTCAAGTACAAGATAGGCCCTTTGGACTCCCTATAAAATTCCATGTATGCAGGAGGGCACTGGCAACTTAAAAGCCTAGTCTGAAAATGCACCTGGAGACAGTTTAATTAGTGGGTCTTCAAGATGTGTGAAAGGCATGCAACTCCTTTCTTGACTGGGATCATTATGAATATAGCCAATGCTTTTCTGTCTCACTAGAATACTCTGAGCACAACAGCTTCTAACAGCCTTGGGTGGTTAGAACATTTTTCATTGCACCAGAGTTAAGGTATACTTGCAGAATGGGGTTGTTGAGGGAATGCTGCCTAAACCTCTGTCAAGTATGTTGCTGTTTTTATCTTAGGCCTCTCACAGAATGAAAACTCCTGCTAAATATATGACTGGAACAACAGTCATGCCTTTCAATCCAGCTACTTTTGGAGAGGTATGTGTATCAATCTCAGCTCTTGGGGAAGTCGTAGCTGACCCAATCTTGCTAGCATCCAAACTCTATAACAGAAAATTGTGTCCTTTGTGGATCCTCTGATATAATCTTTTTTCATAGGACCCCTTCTGAAATCTAATCTTTGCATTGGAGGATGCCTTCTTCTGACTGCTTAGGTTGGTTACGAATTGAAAGAGGATCATTTTGATTATGGCTTCCCATTTGAGGAATGCCCAACAGGTGGTGCAGGCACCAATAGTTATGATCCGGTCCTCCTCTTCGGGGCATTTTTTAGATAAAGGTTTTGGTGTCTGTCTTACTTTATTTGGAACTGTTGCATTGATTTTATTGCAACTATATTATGAATTTGATTAATCCTCTTTGTTAAGTGTTAATATGTTTGGTGATTTTGTTAATCAAAATTATTAATAAAATCATCAGCTTGATTTTTGTTGTTGCATTTGTGCTTTATTTGTAAGCAAAGACTTACTGTGTATTTCAGCAGAAAAGTGGCTTTCGAAAATTCTCCTATCCGCAACATAGAAGATAATCAAAATGAAATCGCTAGGGTTCTTATTGCACTCAGTAGCTCAGTTTTGCCACTATGAACGGAATCAAAGCTTTCTCAAAGAAAAAAAGTCTCTACTTTTTCATTAAGAATATGTGTTAGATCTGAGAGCAGATACTGCAAACACTGAACGAGACCAAGACTGTGTGTGCTGCTTACTTAGAAAAGCAGTGTGCATCATGATAAGCTAAGCTTTGTTACCAAGAAAAATTGAACCCTGAACTCTGTGTCAACAATGTAAATTCATCTCTGCAAAATTTTGCTATTTTCTCTATTTTTCATATTTCTAAAGATTTTATTGATATGGTGGTATGGTATCAACTACCACACATTTCATACATATTTTAAAGCTGTCAGGTGGAATGGGCAACATGTGGCCCTGCAGCTCCCAGTGGGGTCCCTGAAAATCTAGAAAATCCCCCCATATGTTCTTGATATGTATTTTTTCAAATTAAATAGCATGTGGGAGTCTACAGAGTGCTAAAAGGGTCAAATAAGCTTGCAGACACTCTATAGCAGCTTTTGGTGTTCTGTCGTAGACAGTATTTTTTTTTAGCTCTTGCATTTCTGCTTTTGACATCATGTGGCCAGTGGCATAGAGAGTTCAGGCTGAAAATGGGATCACCAAGGAACTGAATTTTATGCCCAGTACCTTATTCTGTGCATCTGTAGGTTTTCCTCCCACTAGCTATGTGAAATTGCAGCATACACACAGCTCTGGGCACGAGCCAGTAGAAAGCACACTAAAATCCTATGTATTTAACTGAATGGTTCAACTTTGAATCCTGTTCCTAGTTATATTAGCTCTGCAGAGTGCATATTACATTTTGCGGCAATTAGTTCCAAGCACCATGTGATTTTAAATGTTATTTCTTTCTCCAGTACAAACACTGAAAAGTTTTAGTGGCAAAAGGAATTAGCTATGAACAGATAATTTGATTCAAATTTTGCCTTTGATATAAACTCAAAAGATCTTCTTAGGCAAGTCTTTCTCTTTCCTGCTCTGCCCTACATCTGCAAAATTGGGATAATTATGTTGACCAACATTGCAGGGCAGTTGTAGGAAGAGTCAAGATACAGGAAATCCTTTGAACATTCTAAAGAACTACAGAAACACATGCTAATCTTACTATATCAGCAGTTGAGACTGAGGGAATTAAGCTAAAAGGTTTCTGAGTGTTAGGATGGCTGTTCTTGCTGTCCAGTGGTCTGTTTTCTAAATTCTTATCCTTTTTTCTTTTCCTGCTTAGATAGTCCTGTACCTCCGTATGTGTCTTGCTCACAGTGCTGGTGTGGTGCCCACTTCTCAGAGCTTAGCAGATATGCAGGATCATGCCCCTGCCATTGGACGTTATATAAGGAACCTCCTGTCTGGACATGTCATAACCACCTCCTCCTCCTCTTCTTCCTCCTCGAAGGGTGGCGAAAGCAACCCTGTACAGATCTATATAAGTCTCCTTCAACAGCTGCTTTCTGGGGTTGGAGGTAAGAAACCAAGAAATAACAGTACTAAAAGAAAAAGCACTTCTTCACTTGCTCAAACTATCTCTCATGAATGAGCTCTCAGTGTGCTGGTTTAAGATGATTAATTTATTGACTGCTGTTAGATACTTCATCCTATGTGGAGTAGTTTAATTACTAAGAGCACAGAATGGTTTTGAGGTATCAGACCAAGGCTCATTAGAACTGGCGTTCTGTTTTCATTTGTCAGCCAGATGCTTCTGGGTACTCGCAAGCAGGCCCTGGCAGAAGAAGTCTTCTCCAGTTGCTTACTGCCTCTATATGTGGAAGATTCATTAAGTGTCATGCATCATAGCCATTGGTAGACCCATTCACCATGATTCTCCCACCATCCTTAAAAAAAAAACAACCCCTAGACGTCTGCATTTCTGTCCATCTTTCCTCATTGTGAAAAGCCATGTGTTCATTATGAATTTGATTTTCCTGCCTCATTTTAGATTATCCTGGCCCCAGAGTGTCTCCAGGGCATTATCTATCACTGTAAGTTACTTGATAGGAATGCCTTAGATTGGATTCAGGTTTAATCATACCTTGGGTACTCCTATTGATTTCAGTGAATCTACTCAAAGTATGACTAAATCTGGATCCAACCAAATAACTGTTGCTTGAGAAGAAATGTGGAGAGGTCTGGCAGCCAGGTACAAATACTGAAGGTTTGTTAATATCTATTCAGGAGTCAGTTGCTAATGCTGCTTTTCTATCTTGTTTCTAATGCCTCTAATCTTGTATTTCCAACTATTATAAGTAATGTCCCTTGTATTTCCACTCTTTGGCATGTGTTCCATTCCCTCCAGTATTCTAGGCTTTCCCTATCCCCTTCTTATAGCACTTCCTCTCATCACAGCGACACCGGAAGTGGCATCACTTCCAGTATCGCGGGATTTCGGCAGCTGTGCCACTCATTCTTCCATCTTTCCTGCTTTCGGGTTCTGTATGGGTGAGTCATTGAAGGTGTGGCTTCTCATCCTGTCATGCAGCTTTTGAATTATGCTCAGATTTTTGTCTACTTTTATGGGAGAGAGATAAAGATTGGGTTTGGCATTAGGCTGGGTCACTCATTTGCTACAATTTACAATATTTTAAGGAATCATCACAGTACCAGTAATTGTGCTCTGGGTGGAAATCTTTGTTGATTTAAACAATTAAAATAGCTTATTTCAAGATTGAAATTGTTTATTTCAAGACAAATTTTGAACATGACCCAATAGCATTTTCTGAACTCCAGAGGTAGGTGATCTGGTTTAACCTCCGGACTGTTTCCCCCTCTCCGCCTGTACAGAAATGAGTTTTGTATCATGAATGGTAGGATTTGGCCTGGCTTCAGTAGCTTGTTTATTGCTTAACCTCGGGTGTCTGGAGCATTCAGGAGCATCAGAAGTGACTTGACAGTGCATGTGCAGGTTTGAGTATGCTGTGCCTTTTGAAGATGATGTCATTGGACATGTCGGTAGAATTACCTAAATGTTTTTGATGCATCCTGACACATTGGTGAAGTACTATGCATGCAAGATTCTTGTTGCACCTGATCTTTCTGCAAGTCAGTATATGGAACAGTTGGTTAATTTGTGCCTTTGTGGCTGTCTCTTATTTAGTATTCTCAAAACCCTAAGTTCCCTACCCCATTTTTTAAGATTATGTTTTTAATTCACATTCAAAGACTGCAAACATGATATAAAACAGTTTTAACATGGACTTCAGTGCCATACAAGATTCTTATTTTTGCTGTATGATTTGACATATAAAATATACCTTGCCTTAGATGATCAAAACCTTAACATTGCTTTTATGTATTTGCTTGGAATACTATTGCTGAGGGTGAAAATAATTTCCTTAACAAATGCATCTGTTCGAAAGAGCTTACAAAATAACTATTTGCTTGTTTAGACTTTTGCAGTTTTAATAATCTGACCATGTGGCACATGTGCCTTTGTTTTTGTTTTAAATAACACTGTAGGTTTGCCAGTGATGTACTGCCTGTTGGAGGTTGTTTCAGTCTATCCTGAGAAACTAGCTGCAAGATTTGTAGACAAAATGGATTGGATAAAGGTATGTTAAAGAGTATTACTTTGTAACCCGCCAGGAAGCCTTATGACTAATGGGACAGGATGAAAATCAATCTATCTATCTATAAAATTTGCATGCCGTCCAATTACTAACGTCTCTGGATGGCTAACAGCATAAATAAATTGACGACCCACTCTGGTCTAATATTATGGAAGTGACATGGATTTTTTTCAGTGAACATTGCTTTTCACTCCAATAGGGCAGATGGTATGTGTCACTCAGAGAGGGAGTGTGTGTCTAAGTGGTTCCTGACATGTTAACAGTAATAAAAACATAGCCAGTGTTACTTACTTGTAGCCTGGTAATTTTAGAGGGTTTTTTTTTCTAAATTACCTAGAGATCCAATATAACAGCCAGCCATTGGAATATTGGTATGCTGTTACCTTTAATGACAAGAAAAAAATCAGCATTTTAAAGAGAAACCCTAATGAGAGTGAAAACCAAAGGGAAGGTAATGGCAGATCTGCTGTTATCTGAAAATAAGCTTCTCAGGTAAAGCTGCTTAGTTTACAACTAAAACAATGGAATAGAGGGTTTTTTCAGGGCCCAGATCTGTACTGATGAGTTGTGCTTGTTATGCCTTCCTGTCTCCAGTCAACCTGACTTTAGTACACAGGCATCGTGTTGGATCAGTGCTGCTGATTTTGTCAATTAGCCAGCAGCAGTAATGCTACTTCAGGGTTCTTTTTCCCATGCCACACTTTTCCATAGCTTACAGTTAATACTTTAAGGAATGTCCTGTTCATATGTGCCCTAAATTGGAAAGTTGGATCAACCTTTTTGTCTCTTAAGTATTAGTAAAATTTGATAGCTATTTAGCAACCTCTGTTCCCTTTAACCTTTTTCAGACCCTTATGAATACCAATAAAGAAGAAATGAGGGAGCTGGCTGCTCTGTTTTATTCAGTAGTGTTGTCAACAGTGTCAGAAAATGAATTTAAAACTTCAGTTCAGCACCTAATAAAAACAGCCAAGGATAATCATGTAAGGCAATTTTTGTTTGTATTTTGTAAAATGTCTGTTAATAAATAAGAAACATAGTAATGCTGTTGTATATCCATGTATTTTCCCCATTTAAAAAAGACTGAACTAATTGAAGAAGATGCAATTGTTTATAAATAAATAGCATAAACGATAGAAATGAATCAGGAAGCAGAAAGGTAGGTATTCGTATTTTATTACAGATACGGTAAACTTTAATATCTAGTGAACAATATATTAAATACTGTAAATTCAATATATAATACATGTAATAAACAATCATAGTAAATAATGCATCTCCCAGTCCTCCTCCAGTAAATAGCACTTCCTCTCCCGTTATGTGCAAACCATACTCTAAAGAACTACTGTATTTTTCCTTCTATAAGATGCCCCCATGGATACGATGCCCCCCACTTTTTTACCGATTTCCGAGTGAGCAAGCTGCTGCTGTGTGTGCGCGCCCAACGTGTCCCTGCATGCATGCACCCGCACCAGTCTCCCCCCCAGCACACCCACACCTGTACCTGCCTCCCCTCCGATCACACCTGCACCCGCCTCCCCCCAGAGTGTGCCCACGATCATGCCAGTCTCCCCCCAGCATGCCCGTGGTTCTTCTCTCACCCCCCCCCGTGTATAAGACACCCCTCTATTTTTATGTAAATATTTTTAAGAAAAAATGTCTTATACACAGAAAAATAAGGTATATATTAAGAATTTAGCCAATTCTTTCCTAAAATTTAATTGTACTCTTTACCCATATCTCATGCTTATGTATTTTCTTAACTTTGTCATCATGGGCCCCTGGCATATTTTCTTTCTCCATTCTATGCACATAGATAACTGATTGTTTACAGTACTTCACTATTTTTTGCACATAACAATGATTAGAGAAACTGGAGATTCTGTTACTTTAAAAAATGTATGAGTAAATACATTTTAAATATGTTTATGCTTTGTTTGTATAGGATATTTTCATAAGACTTTCTTTGTATCATTTTTTTACTTTGAGAAAGTCTGTAAATAATTAAACAGAATTGGTTTTGGGACCCATAGTTCTCTTATCCATAGATTTTTCTATAGGTTCCACTGAAACATGCTTACAATGCAATCACATACATTTCTAGTCAGAAGTGTCATTGATTTTAATGGGACTTACTCCCAGGTGAGTGATAATGCAGACTTAGACTGTCCACCTAAATAAACAAATCTTTATTCTCCCTTACTGAGAGATCAGAGTTCTTATACCATTGAAGTCAGCTTGAATATTTCCATTCCTTTCCCATCATCATCATCATCAACAACCTTTTTGTACTGCCAAATAACCACAGTGGTCATTAGAGGTGGAAATACAGTCCTTACTAAGGCTGTCATCTGATTTAAAGGAATCTTAATTGATCATTGAAATTAATTTTGATACATTTTGTTTGATTTTTAGATGAGACTTGTATAAATTATAGTAGGCATCTTCTTCGAAGAGACATTCTGCCCTGGAGAGAGTGAAGGGAAAAATTAAGCCTCTTTTAAGATTTTTGTAACTAGACCTATTAAAGTCATCAATATTTTAAAGATACATTATTGATTTAATTAGGGATGCCATTTTCATTGATTAACCAATTAAAATGGGATCCCTATTATACAGAGCTGCTTGTAATGTTCTAAATGCTACTGGGTATCACTCTGTGAATTGTGTCTCCTTTTAACATTTTCACTTTTCATCTACAGAATTTAGAGATGCAGCATGGTTCATTGTTGGCTCTAGGATTCACAGTGGGACGGTATTTATCCAAGAGAAAAACAAGGATGGTAGAACTGCATGACCTAGAAGATCCAAATACCATTGTTGTGCCAGAACAAGACCAACTGATAAAATCAACAACAGAAACTATAGGTCAGTCCATACTTTTCAGGCTTTGCTTGTGTTTTTGGTTCATTTGGTTCCATATCTGAATCTGAAAAATGAAACTTCTGTTTTGGTCTATTGTATTGCCTTCTCCGTAATTCACACTGTTGACAGTCTGGGATCTGTTCTGCAAAGACTTATTAATAGCATATGTAATTACGTAACATATTAATGTGTATCAGACCTATGAGGCTAGGTTTCACTGTTTGATGCTTTGTAATTAATTCCTATTGAAAAATTATTGTTATACAAGATACCTAAATTTTTAACAAGTGTGCTTAAAATAAAATCTTGGGAGCTGCCTGAACTTGGCACGGTGGGAGGCAGGGACAGTTGAAAAGCAACCCTGTAACTCAAGAACAAGTCATGGTTCCAGGGTGGTTTGTAAACACATCTGTCCCCCATACCTGACAGGTTTGGAGAACATGACAAACTGTATCTGGCAAGAGTAATTACGGTAATCTAGCTGGCATGTTTGCAGTAGGCAAATATACTGTTGTAACTTACTTTCCTTCTCTAATTATGCAAAACTAGTCACTATCTATAACAAGTATGTCCAACTAATTAGAAGCTATTTTGATTGGACTGTGGGAACTCTACCAAAATTTAATCAAGGGTACAGTAAGATTTGCCTTAGTCACTTTCACTAATTAGAAAATTCTTTAAATTGTAAGAAAGCACAAACTTTGGTCTAAAATCCCTTTGAGATTATGTATGTAATATATCAGCTAAGCCTTAGCATGTTGCTCCATAACTCTGAAACCTTTTTCTTTTAGGCAGCACCTACTTTATTACGAAACTTTGCCAGTTAGCTGACAGTTAATTTGTATTGCAATATATAGCTATTTTACCTTGGTTCCACTTACTCTGAATTAAGTTGGCTATTCCAACTAGCTAAAGAGACTCCCATCCCAGCATAGAATTCATCCTTTCATGTTTGTGGTATTACTTCAGGGCAATGTCATTAACTTTTTTCCTTACAGTATCTCTTGCAGAAGAATGGAATTATTACTGTATTTGGGGGATTTTAAAATAGGAATCAGTGCCTTTGAAAGAAACAAATAAAAAGTCATCCTATTTGTTTTGTCCAGGTTCTTTTTTGGATAGTACCTCACCACTTTTGGCAGTAGCTGCTTGTACAGCACTGGGAGAAATTGGCAGGAATGCCCCTCTCCCCATCCCCAATGATGGCACTGGATTTACAAAGCTCCATCTTGTTGAAAGTTTACTAGCCCGAATTCCTTCTAGCAAGGAGACCAATAAGGTAATGTTTTGCAGTGTTGTTACAGTTCATTTTAAAGCCTCTGTGTATTTAGCTTTATGCTTGCTAGACAGATAGAAACAGCATTTCTATGATTAGAAGATGGGAGCTTATAAAACCATTTTTTAAAAAGAGGAAAAAACAGTCTTGTTATTTATTTTTCATGGTCTTCGTGACTCACACATATGGTTCTGTGACTGTGCAGAACATGGTTTGAACATTCTAGAAACAAGCAGATTGTTGGCAGGAGTCCACCATCCTCCCAATATGCATGTCTAGGTGTGTATCCTGCCCTCTTGCTTAGTTCCTTTTCAATTGCTGTAGGAACATTATCTGCCTGGTCTTTAGGGTCTGCAAATCAACATGTGAGATGGAGTATCTTTTCCCTTATGTAGTTACATGTGTTAAATTCTGAAAATTTTGAAAATTATGCCTTTGAACTGTGGCATTTAGTTAAAGAGCTCTTCAGGCAATTCAAGAATGGGATTTTGAATAATAATTATCTCCTCTGAACATATATAAGGGACCACTTCTTTCTCTCTGTATTCAAATCCCTTCTCAAATTGCACTTTCCCCTGTAAAGCCTATTGAACTCTTTAGTCCACGTCCCAAAATGAAATGAAACTTGCATCATGGTAATCTAGGTTTTTTGTGGGGGGATAGGAGAAAATCTCTGTGCAAGAGGGAAACAGAATGTGTGTGATGAATGTGTAGATTGCTTTCCCACCCAGATGGCAGACTTTTACACAGACCGCCCCCTGCTTTTTTTAGATGAAAGAACGAGCTATACAAACACTAGGTTACTTTCCAGTGGGGGATGGAGACTTTCCTCACCAGAAACTACTCCTGCAAGGATTAATGGATTCTGTGGAGGTAATGCTTTAATATTACTTCTTACATATGAAGGGATTTTTGCTTAAAACTGGCATTTATTAACCTTGCTACACTTATGAATGGGTACCCTATAAAATGTTTCTCCATTTTTCATCCATTTCCTTTCTAAAGCATTGGTTCAAAATCTCTGCCATAGCATTTGTAAATGTTGAATGTAAGTGTTTTTAAGGAGAACATAATTAAGTTTGTTTGGTGCCATCTTATTTGGAAGCATTTACCAGTGTATTTTGTGGGAAATTTATTCTCTAGTAAGTGTGTTTTAGGAAATGCAGTCTTTGTTTACAAAGAAAAATAGACTTTATTTCTTCATTTGTTCATTTCACCTTTTCTGACATCATTTGATTGGGTTGCATTATGACATTTATCTACTCTTGGATTTTTAAAAATGTAAGCCTTTTGTCTGCTACTTTTGTTTTCTGTTTACCATAATATGGTACTCATAATTATTTGTGCATGTCACATATAATGTCCAAAACTTATTTTTAATTCCATTAACTGTTCTTATTGGCTGTGTTACAGTTGGTCACTATTTCTGAAAATCCTGAGGAACTCTGAAGGATTAGATAAAAATTGACTAGCCATTGAAATTCAGAGTGTTAGATTGGACAACAAACCGGTGGCATTCTGCTAACACAGTAGAACTTTCTCCCTCTCTCCTTACCCCATTCCTGCAGCTCTCTGTGCTGCCCAAAAATCTGCCTAGGAGGTTTCCCATCTCTCTGGAGCAGATTTGGTGAGTGTGCAGCTTTGAAACACTTATCCAAGAAGTTTTTGCAAAGAGTACAACACCACATTTTGCTCTCTAATTATTATAGTTGGTTTTTGGCCACAAAGAATTGTTACGTTTGCAAGTGAACAAGCCAAAAAGTCGAGCTTTTCTGTTTGTGTTTCTCAGGCCAAGCAAATTGAACTGCAGTTCACTGTTGGTGAAGCGATTACCAGTGCTGCAGTTGGAACCAGCTCTGTAGCTGCCCGAGATGCATGGATGGTAGCTGAAGAAGAATATACCCCACCTGTTGGTAGGTCTGGGTATAGGGAACACCTAAAAGATCTTTAAAAGACCAATTGTGTATACAACAGTTAATTTTTCTGAGTTAAGTGCCAGACTGATATCAATAGAAACAAATTCTTCTGTATTCCTTTCTTTTACCCTCCCAGTTGAGTGCTTGCTTCACACTCAGATGCTTAATACCTGCTAGAATTAAGGCAGTATCTAGCCCCTTCCTGTTAATGCTATGTAATCAATATTTCTAATTCATGATTGACAGGAGGGAAACATCTTTAATTGTGAACAATCCCAGATTTCCAGATTTGTATTAAGCCTTTGACCTTCTTTTGAAAACTTGCTTGAAGCAAAACATTGCTCTGCATAGCCTAAAATCTGCACTTAGCTTTAAACCTGTGCATAATTAGCAGCTCTCTTTTGTCTAATTAAAATCATTTTTTAACCAAACTGTAGATTTACTCTGTAAATCTAGGCATAATGTAATCATTGCTACTCTTGCATTTGGAAGACAGGGTGCTGTAGTAGTAAAAAGTGGTTCACCCTTCCAGCAAGACTTGCAGCTACATGGTGCTAGTCTGGATGTTCCTGGGTGGATAGGTTAGACAGATTATGGTTGCTATTCTGGGAGGGATGTCTGTGCTGGGCGGTGGGGCTGGATTGCAAGGTAAAGAGGGAGCCAGGTGCATTCTCCAGCACAGGCTTTGGGATGCAGCTTTGTGCATTTTAGCCATCTAGCAAAGACTGTAGGGACCTCCTACACACTTGCCACAGGGGCCAGCATGCGTGGGTATATTGAATTTAGTTTTAAAAATAATAATTTTGGGCTAGGTAAAAATAGGATCTATCTATCTTGGAAGTGTACTTTTCAGTCTTTAATTTTTGCATGTCACAAGTTCTGCTATGGGCAGTACAGAATTAATTGCTTTGGAAAACTTATAATGTCATTTAAGAGTCAGAGAAAAACATTAAACATTGACCCTCAATCCAGCAGTGATTCAGAAGTCAATGTAATCCTGAAAGTAATGCAGCTTTTTATAAACACAAGCTCCAAGGAAGACACCTGAACATGGTTAAATTCTTGTAAGGGCTAGAATGCTGCCTACTTAACTTGGAAAGAATAAGTACTGGCCAAAGATTTTATCTTTCAAATCATTCTGTTTGTAATAGTTTTCTTTCCCTCTCCTCATTTGTTTAATTACAATAGATGTGAAGGTTAATGATGTGGTTCCCTGGGTCTTGGATGCCATTTTGAATAAACACATTGTCAGTCTCAACCCTCACATAAGACAAGCTTCATGCATCTGGCTTTTGTCTTTGGTGAAAAAGCTGAGCACTCACAAAGAAGTTAAGGTAGGAAAAAAACAATCAGTATCTCTTTTTGTTTTGTCTCTTGTCTGGTTTTGTTAAACTTGTCTGCCCTTGTCCTGCTTTCTGCTTGCCTTCTCATAATGTTTTGTTTCTGTGTTCCTACTTGACCTTGTTGTGCAGCAAGTGGTTAGACAAAAAGAGAATAAAAGCAATAGAACACACTGACTTTTAAGGGCATGCCACTTTTTTCTAAAAAATATTAAGATAATCTATATGGTGACTTGTTTTGTGTCTCACACCTTGTTATACGTGAGAGTTAATGCCACTGAATATGAATTTTTGATTTGTTAAACTGAAAAAACTTTGCATTTTCTCAGGCACAGAGATACCTCTCAAAGGGCTTCTATCTTCCCTTCAGTAACATAGAACATGATTGGAGATTGCAACCACATAGTGGTGATGAGCGTCTCACTCTCTTTTCCACACTTTCCCTCTTCTTCCTTTCCTCTTCCTCCCTGCTCATTGGGCTGCTAGGAGAAGGCCAGATCACTCTTGCTAGAGTTCTGATCACTTCTAAAGTGGTTTTTGAGATGAAGCCGAGAGTTGTATTAAATTAGACCAAGGTCAGCTTAAAATGTAGTGCTACAAGTTACCCATCTCTGGCATGGAAGTATCCTCTTGAGCCAAATACTATTTTTTCCAAAAGTTTCTTTTCCACTAACACAGGGAATGAATGAATGAATGAATGAATGAATGAATGAATATTGGTTTCTTGTATGGCCTTCTTTCCTTATGCAAATAAAGTAACCGGCAAGCCAAGCTGGCAATTCTGATGTAGGCTTGACCTTTTTGCCCTGCAATCTCTTCTTCCTTTTCAGTTTGCAGTTGGGATAGGAACATAGAAAGCTGCTTTATACTGAGTCAGAACATGGGTCCATAAAGCCTAGTTCTTGAGTATACCCATTGCCAGCAAGAGTTCTCCAAGGTTTTCAGGCATGAGGTTGCCCTACCTGGATGTCAGGGATCAAACCTGGGACCTTCTGCATGCTTTACACTTGCTCTGCCACAGAGTTACTGTCCCTCATTTGGAAATCTAGATTATAATTTGAAGTGTGTGTGTTTGTGGGAAGCTTTTTTTCAACCTTGTAGGAAAATGAATCTGAAAAATAAAAGAAGTCCTTTTTTTCTTCTCTCCTTGCAGTCTCATCTCAAAGAAATTCAGTCTGCATTTGTATCCATTCTGTCTGAGAGTGATGGTAAGTAGAAATGTACTTACAATGTTGCTTCTTGATTAATAAGATGCAGACTTTTATTCTAAAAGGAATATTAGGGTTAGGGCCTAATCATTAGGCTTGCCACAAGTCTCCCTCCCTCGCTCTCTTACCCTCTTTTTGGTAAAAGGACTAAAGATGCAATCCAAAGTACTACAACTCCCAGGATTAACTATCCTCAGTATGCTGTCTTTGGTTATACGTCTTTCTGTTTAAACATGGAGAACATTGTACTCTAACAGAATGGTAATGGAGATGGTGTGGTTTTCTTTGAATAACCTACCATATTTCAGAGGTTCCATACTTTTTGTTGGTGTTGAACAGATTTTAATGTAACTTTATTATTACAGATCTTGATATTTCATCCATTGGCAAGCTATAAATTCAGTAAAAAATCGCAATGTTATAATTATGTCTTTCTTGTAGAACTCAGTCAAGATGTGGCTTCCAAAGGCCTTGGTTTGGTATATGAGCTTGGGAATGAACAAGATCAACAGGAGCTGGTTACTACTCTTGTTGAAACACTTATGACTGGGAAAAGGTATCTTGTGCACCCTTCTATGCAGAATGCAGATCAGCAGGGAAGGGAGGGTTAATTGGTAAGCGCTTAGGAGGCAGAACTTTGAAAATAAATAATTTAAAGCTAGTCTGGGAAGAGATGGTTTTGGAAGGAAGATCTGAACTTTTTCAATAGTATTTTAGGATTGTTGCTTAAGTAAAGAAGCAATAACTGAATTGGGAATGTACAATGTTACCCCTGGATCTCTACACATCTTCCCTTCATGCTTCTGACAGACTATAATTTTGATGGAATATGTAACCTATTTGTTTGCAAGCCCAATCATCAACATTTTGGGATATGGAAAATCAAGGATTTTAAAGGTTCCTTTTGATCCTGGCATGATTACATTAATGGGCCTATCTGTAGCACAAATTACTCAGTTGGATTTAGCCATAATACCATCAGAAGGATATTGCTGCCTTCCAGAACAAATTTGGAGGGTACACTTCCCTCATCTTAAGAGTTGCTGCTTAAATCAAATGTTAAATCAGCCATGTAGAAGTCAGTCATGCAGTCAATGTTTATTATATGGTCACAGACCTGTTCAGAGAAGAAAATAAAGACTGAAATAAATAACAAAATATTTTTAAAACACCAAGATAAGGTAATATGGCAAATTAAAATATCTAGACTGGTGAATGAATAAAAATATATAGAATAGCAAAAGAGTATAAAAAATAAAATATATGACATGTAAGCTTTAATGGTAGGACTGGTGAGAAACAATTTATCATTATTAAGAGTCATGCCTTTTTTCTTTTTGTTTATAAAATACACTTTCTTTCCAGAGTCAAGCATGACGTGACTGGGGAAACTGTGATGTTCCAGGGAGCAGGGCTTGGCAAGACTCCAGATGGGTAAGCTTACTGATTAATTACAATGTTTGGACTCTGTTTTTATGTTAAATAATCCTTATTTTCCCCCACATTAGTGGAGAAATTCAGGTCTACCAAGTTTCCCAGTGGGTACACTGAAGCTCTTCCCACTCCCTGAGGCTCTACCCTCCGGAAAGTTGAAGGATGAAAAAAGACAGATATAAATTTTGAATGGATATTGTTTGTAATTTTTGAACTTAGAGGCAAATGTTTTCTTTAATATTGTCTTGCCCCGCAAAGTTAAATCAGAATTGATCAAACTAAACTGCTTTCATTCCAGGATATTACTTTCATCTTATTTACAATGAACCTCAGTTTTCTGGTAATTTTTGTATGTGTTTCTTGTTGCTGCTGTTGTTTTAAGTTGCATTAATTGTTCATTTCTGTTTTCCCAAGCCAGGGTCTTTCTACTTACCAGGAGCTTTGTTCACTTGCTAGTGATCTCAACCAGCCAGATTTGATATACAAGTTCATGAATTTGGCTAATCATCATGCAATGTGGACCTCTCGAAAGGTAATACATTTGTAGCTGCTATAGTGTGAATGGCAGAGCTGCACAAATGGGGATCCTTAACATTGTGTTTGTTCAGGGTTACACTGAAGGAATGTGGCCTCTGCTCCCAGGGTCCCTTCCTGTCTGTACTCTCCCCACATGTTATAAGCTGCCTGGGGTGTTTTGTGCTCAGGAATGGCTTCATATACCAGATAAACAAATCAAATGAAAGACACTTCTGTTGCGTTGATTATTTTGTTGATTTGTAATGGAGAAACACATGACCAAAACTGGGACTCAGAAGTATTTGTCTTTTCCTCAGGGTGCAGCTTTTGGTTTTAATGTGATAGCTACCAAAGCTGGGGAACAGCTGGCTCCTTTCTTGCCCCAGCTTCTGCCTCGCCTGTATCGTTACCAGTTTGACCCCAACATTGGGATACGGCAAGCGATGACTAGCATTTGGAATGCACTAGTGACAGACAAATCTGCAGTAAGTGAACACTGTCCTAGTCCCTGTTCTCTCTGTTCTGTCCCAGTCTCATAGTTCTCTTTCTGTCAGCCAATCACACGTCAAGAGTTTTACATAGTTGGATGATTCTCCTAAATGGGGGGGGGGATCCCCAAAGGAAAAGCTAGTCAAATAAAGATTATACTTCATTAAAAGTAAGATGTATGTGCCCCATATCTTGGATGGGGAAAATAGCAAGTATTTCCATTCTCCTGCTCAAGATTGAAGGAGGTGTTGCCAGTAGATACTGGAAAGAGTGAGCACCGGTCCTTGGGATGCATCCACATGAAGATGGTGAAAGGACTGAGGCATACGTTTGAAACTCACAGTACACCTGTAGGGTGATGCTGATGTACCCTGTGTTCTCAGCCAACCTTATCTAAGCAAGGGATCAATCGCATGTGAGCACTTGGCTTAGCAGCACACATTCTAAAATCAACTATAAATGATGCTGCTTTAAAAGTCGATCAGTGAAAGGGAAAAAGTCTGGGTTGAAGTAGAAGCTTCTTAACTGTTGCTCCAAAGGACCAGGCCAGTGACTGTAGGTAGTAACTACAGGCTCAGACTAGAACATACTTACTAAGATGTTTGTCCTGAGTTCAATGAAAGTTATTCTATGGTAAGTGTATTTAAGATTTCAGCCTGATTATTTTCCCACATCGATATTGTTTCCATTAGGAAAGGCAGTACATGTCCCAGGACAACTGTCATAATGAATGCTTCTCAACTTTTGTACAAGTGGCAAAATAGGTGTACATATTATATATGAAATAATACGCTCCCTTTTTAGACACAGCATTCTCTATATAGGGAGATTATTATGTGATAATGTCCTGAATTATTTTATCTTTTGGAAATATTTGTTCATGGTTGCCTTTCCTTTGCCAGGGTACTTCTAAATGTTCAGCGTATTCAAATAGAAGGCTTGGAAAGCATTAATTCATGAATGAAGGTTTTATGTGGCTGTATGCTTGTAGGCTATGTACAAAACAGTCCCTGCAAATGTTAGTTTAGGATCACATCTTTTCTGTGGTGGAAGTGCAAGATGTTAATAATTTCAATTGGTTTCTGTTTGATTAGGTGGACAAATATATGAAAGAAATCCTTGATGATTTAATAAGCAACCTGACCAGCAATATGTGGCGGATTCGAGAGTCTAGGTGTGCCTTGTTCTTCTAATATTGGATTCATTTATTTATTTTTGACAATTTTGAGGAATATAAAAGAGGGTGGGTGTGGGGAGAGAGAGAGCGGAAGAAAGGAAAGAGAAAGGGAGGCAAAGATTCTTGAGCTTACATATTTGGAAAGAAGTCCTAGCAAAATCAGGAAGACCTACTTCTCAGTTAACGTTTAAGATGGGCATGTTGGAATTGTGAAAAGTGCTTCAGCTTTGCTTTTTTTCCCTTTTTGCCTTGTTTTCCAGAGATTTCTCATTTTGACATGGATGCATGCTCTTTGGTTTGGTCTTTCACATTGCCGCTTATCAGTGTGGGCCTCTGCATAAACTTTCATTTTTCCCTTGATTCACTTGGTTGGAATTACATTTAGCGGCATACAAAAAACACATTTGGTTTTGAAGCGTGACAACTTATGCACAACATGCATATATGTGATCCAAAGGATCACATGTGCAGCTTCAATGACCATATTAGGTTTTCTGAGACATTCTTGTCTGCTGCAGCCACTGCTCTGCTGTCAGAAAGTAACTCAGAAAAATTAGGGGACCACCTGAAACAGCACAGTGCAAGGAAGACAAAATTGTTTATTATAAACATGGGGAATTGTATCTAGCTGTGCCATTTTGCTGGCACAAATGAGTGCTACAAATGAGTGAAAACAAAGTGTCAAACTGTGCCCAAGAGAGAACCCAACAAACAGACCTAGCTAGAATACAATCTGTGGGCCGCAGGATTGTATACTTTTTTCTCAGGGCAAATTCTTCCATTCTGCCTTTTAGCTATTGTTTTGGACATGCTAGCATGGATACCGACTACATTTATTGGATGTCAAGCTGAAAAGTTCAATGTGAAATGAATGTGTCTAGTCTCAGCCTTTCACACTTCCCAACCCTTTTTCTTCTGACACTGCCATGAAGGTTTTAATTGCAGTTTTGCTTAACCACAGGTTGTGGTGTCATCCAGACTGAGAAACTGTGGCTAATTCTAACTATGACTCGTTTGTAACAAGCCAGTTTTAAACCATAGCATAAACCATAGGTGAAAACACAATTGCATATAATCTATCTTTAAAAATGGAGAATAAGTCATAGGCATTATGTATCTTAATCTGTTTTTGTAGAAAGAAAAGGAATTAGTTATTTTTGAAAGGACTGAAATGAGATTTTTTCAGGTGTTACTGTCTTGAAATTGCTTTAGTCCATTATGTTTGGTAATAATAGGTTTTGAAAAGCAGACTTTATCTTTACTGTTTCTGGTTTAGTAAAATATATTACTGCTGTGTAATAATAATATTCTTACTTCAGCTGTCTTGCACTGAATGACCTGCTCAGAGGAAGACCCTTGGATGACATTATTCATAAGCTTCCTGAAATATGGGAAACTCTCTTTAGAGTACAAGATGATATAAAGGTATTAAACATTGCTTGTCTTCTTTTCAGAAATGAACAAATTGCTCCAGACTAAAGATCCTGGTGTTTCCTTTTTTCCAATGGAATCATGGGGAATTACAGGATTGCAGCACCAGTCAGGCTCAGATTCCTTGTTAGAATGCATGCTGCTGAATTATAAAACTCATATTTGCGTTAATCTGTGGTAAACCATGGGTCAATTCATTACACCAGAATCAACTAACCCATAATGTGCTGGGTCACATGCCTGGTATGTGCTACTTTGCAGAACAAGCCCTGAATCTGAGATTCTTTCATAACATGAGAACCCAAATATTATGGGTTACTCATAGATTAAACAACTCGCGTTAGTTCTTCGTCGTGGTCTCCATGCAGCACATATATATGGGTGCTGTGCCTGCGCAGTGCCTGTTGCTGGGAAGATTAAGAGCTTTAACGGTTAAGAACTAATCAATCTAGCAGTTGTGTTGATTCTTTTAAGCAGTTTTGTGTGCCACAGAAGCTCAGTGAGATGTTAATTATAAGACCTGTTTGATGGTGAGCACAAATGTTAGCTGACCATCAAGATCTCTGTAGTGTTGAGAGTGTTACATGCCTGGACCCATGTTTAATATTTGCACTTCCAGTAAATTCAGTCAGGCTCCTGCTCCTTAGTTTACATGTTTAACATTTTTTTCCATCTTGGATAGGGAACGTCTAGCCTCCTAGATGTTGTTCAGATGTAACTCTCATGATCATTTACTATTGGCTGTGCTGGTTAGGGCTGATATGTATTGCAGTGTAAGAACAGCTGCAAGGCTACACATTCCTCACCACTACAGATGTAAGTTTCTGTAAAGTATAACCAAGCCATATATCATGAAGATAAAACCTGTTGCTGAATTTCTCAGTGTTTTGAACTTAACATAGCAGGATTGGTAATAGTGATGGTAGATGACACCAAATTTGATCAGAGGGGCTGTTATGTAAAGGTTAAACCTTTCCCTTCTGGTCTAAGTTTTTCCACCCAAAATTGCTGTTAAATCATTTGGCCAAAATAGAGGTACCTGTAACATGAACAGCAATTTTCTGTGTGTTGATATTTTGATTAGTAAAGGGTTGAACTATCCCCCCTCCCCCGGTGATACATTTCTGCTGAAGTGTGGGAACTCTTCCCAACGGCTGAATTTGTATATGTATATATGTGTATGTATATATGGTTTCTCCATACCACCATGGCTTGCTGTGTTGTCTGAATCCAGGATCACGGTTCCCATGGTTCCAGGATTGCTTGTTACATTATGTGAATGCAACCTTATTTTACCCTCCCTCAGAGGGTTGTTGTGAGGATAAAACAGAGTAGGATTTTGCTAAAGGAAAATGGGCAGAACATAAATGTAACAGTAAATAGAATAAATTCTGATGTGGGTAGAGCAGGTGACATGTTCCTGAAATGCATAACATTATTAATTACTGATGAAATAATTACTTTTTACAGTTGATAGTGATGCAGTTTATATTGTAAGCTTAACCTTTTCTTTTTTCAGGAATCTGTACGAAAGGCAGCAGAATTAGCCCTGAAAACACTAAGTAAGGTATATTTTCATACTTGCTTTTTCAAGTTTCAACAGAATTTTACTTCCTAACATAACTCAGTTTGATTCAGTGTATTCAGAACTTCAGGCTAGGGGCCCAGATCTGGTTCTTTGGGATTCCCCAAATGGTCCTGTCCCCTTTCCTCCAACTTCTAATAGTTAGTTTATAGTTTCCTAATTGTTGCAGATCATTTCCCCAGTCTAAGTGGTTGGAATGCCCTAATCCTTAGTTCCTGGCAGTAAGAGTTTTAACCTAAACTATACTGATTTCGGGGATTCTTCCTTTGCTTCTGGTTTATCTAATTAAAAACGAGGGAATGTTTTAAAGGGCTTCTTATTTTCTTCACAGTTGCATGTATTTTGAGTCAAGAATCAAGGTTTACATGGAGTTACATTTGAGTGTCTGCTTTCTATTTTGAGGTGTGTGTGAAGATGTGTGACCCATCTAAAGGAGCTGCAGGCCAGAGAACAATAGCTGTACTGTTGCCATGCCTTCTTGATAAAGGAATGATGAACACGGTGACTGAAGTGCGGACCCTGAGGTGTGTTCACTGCCATTGACCTTGGAGTTTTCTGAATTTGGTGGCTTAAGGCCTTCCCATAGGACTGTGTCCTAAATAAACAATAAAGTGTCTACAGGTGACTGTAGGAGCAGTAAGAACCCCCCAGATATTAGAGTCACCTATTGCTTCTGGCCTATGAATGAAGGCTCCACATGTTTTATGTGGTTTTGAGCTGCAGTTACATTCTAGACGGCTTTGTATGATCTTCTGAATAATATTTTCTATGCAGTGGCTAGATCACTTCCTGTGAAGATACTTTAATTTCTGATTATTTTTTTCTCATTCAGGTGTACTGAAGGAACTGAGCTGTCCCTCATTTTCTTTTGTTCTTATTTTTCTGTGCTGTTTGTCCACAGCATTAACACCCTGGTGAAGATCAGCAAAAGTGCTGGGGCCATGCTCAAACCACATGCTCCCAAACTCATTCCAGCTCTGTTGGAGTCACTGAGTGTCCTGGAGCCTCAGGTTTTGAATTACTTGAGCTTGCGTGCTACAGAACAGGAAAAGGTAAATGCAGTATCTGAGAAGCATGTTGAAGATTTAGAGCTAAACATGCATCATCATCATCATTATCATCATCATCATCCTGTACTGCTCAATAACTGAAACTGCCTGGGCAAGGCACACATGTGTTCATGCACAAATGGATGTCAATGGTTGTGTATTGGTGGCTGTCCAGGAACATGAAGGACTGAGATAATAGAAATATAGAATCAATTGTTTGTATGAGATGGAGAGACCTGAGTAAAGTATGGTGTTCTTTTTAAATATGTCCTTTTAGCTGGAAAGGATAAAAGAGAATCAGCTCATGAGTCTGATTGATTCCCTGCATTCCCACTTGCTCCTCTGATTTGTCATGTACTCTTTAAATAATCCGCCTTGCTGTATACACCTTCTTGGTGTCTTTTTGAGGCTTTTAAAAATCCAGCTTCTAATTGCATCCATTTCTTGTTTTTGTGTTCTTCAGGCTGCAATGGATACAGCAAGACTAAGTGCTGCTAAATCCTCCCCCATGATGGAAACTATCAATATGGTGGGTAACTCACCTAAGAAGAAGCAGGGGACTCAAAGCTGGGCAAGAGGGACTCCCATCTTCTGACTGTGACTGATAACAGAATGTGGGATTTAGTGCATTTATTCATTTGCAGGGCTGAAGCTGTTACTGCATTCAAGAGGCCATTCTGTCCTAGAAAGGTCCCCTTCAATAGCCAGTGGGATGTGGCTCACAAAATGATTTCTTGAGCTCTTAAATCTCAGTTTGCCTTCCTGCCTCTTGTAGGTGGCCCACAGCATTGCCTGTGGCAAGGATCTGGAGTTTCAGTATAGTCTGGCCTTTCCTTCCCTTTGTCTAGGCAAGATCAGCAGAGAGAAACCAGTGAAGCTGTGCAGCTTAGATGCTTCTCCCTGTCAGCTCTGCATAGTAAAAGGGAACCTACTGGAGGGATCAAAGCAATACCTTTTATGGTTCCAGAGAGCACTGGCAGCAGCCAAGAGCTCCATAGAGTCCACAGACCCATATCCCATTTAGCAAGGCAATTGTGACTCTATTTACACGTGGGGCACCGGGCTTGTATTTCATTGTTCTGTGCAATGCAAGTAGGAAGGCCTGCAGAGTTAAAAAGGAGTGTCTAAGCTATTCTGTCTTGACTCTCATACTATTAGCTTATAAAAGAGGCCACTGCATGCCTGTTCTGTGTTTGTGGCAGCTTTACTTTCCGAATAGATGCATCAGTAGCTATAAATAGCATATTCAATATTTCTGCACAGAAAGCACTGGATAAAAGTGGACCACTACAGCTCCTGCAGCTGCTGCTGTCTTTTTTTTCCAGTTATCAGATGCAGGCATATGAGCAAGTGCCCCATTCATCCTGTGTGTTAACAGATGTAGGTGCATGATAATAGCTTAGTCATCCCATAGCCTGGTATTGTCTATCCAATTGGTAACTGTCTTCAAGGTCTCAGGCCTTTTGTAGCCTTGCAACTTGAGATCATTTTATTGTAGATAGAGGGAATTCCATATGCAACTGACATTGAGCTAGAGCCCCTTCCTCATATTATGATTGTAGGCATGAGAGAGACACCAAACAGCAATCTATGATATTTAAAAGCCTCTAGAAGATTACTTTTCCCTTAGGGGACTAAGCTTCAGAAATAGTTTGTAGAAACAGCAATTTGGCTGTTAATAAAATATTTTGCTTGCATTTATCTATGCAATGGATTCCAATGTGTTAGCATAGATTATGGAGATGTAATCTAAAAGGTTTTGGTGTTTTTCAGTATGTGTGGAATGGAAGGGAAAAGAAAATGAATATGTATTATGTTAACTACATGAAGAGAATTGGGTCCTTTCTCCTCCTTTTTCACTGTAGATTTCCTTCCAAGTTAGCTTTTCTCCCAAACATTGGCTTGCTTGTTTCCTTTGGAGTAATTCATGTGGCACAATGAGTTTCATTTCTTCTGTGAGAGTCTGGTATTGCAGTGACCCATCCATGGAAATGTTGGAAAATATATTATAAATCTCTCTAGTGGAGCATATGAACATATGTTTGCATACAAACACATGCAGGGTTTTTTGCTTTTATTTTTTGCCTCCTATGAAAATATTTATTTATTTAAAACTTTTCTAGTCCATCCCATTACTGAAAATATAAAGCATCTCACTCTGTTCAGTTGAATAAAAATCGAAATGGGACTTCTTTATTCATTCATTGGCAGACTTGTTTTCCAGATTTCACTGTCATAATGCCAGGCACTCATCTGCTGAAGATTTCACTAACAGATCTAAAAATCTAGAAACTAGGCTCACTCAGAACAAGTTTTAGTCACCTTTGCATCTCTTAATTCAAGTGCCAAACTGTGACCAAAATATTCTATTGAAGCCTAAGATTTCTGCTCAGTTTTTCATAGGACCAAAGGACCAAGTTATATAGTTATACATAGATCTAGGTATGGAAATCTGGGCTGCACTCCGGCCTACAAAGTAGATTACACTTTATAGTTGGGTGTGCACACCTGTCTGTGCTTAACGCTTCTCTCACTTTCTTCTTTTCTCCTATATTCCCCCCAACCTCTTTCCTTCCAGACAGGGGTCTAGATACCTGTTTGCTTGCTCAGAGGGAGAAGCAGGTGCAGGAGGGCAGACATGGGCCAAACATGGCAAGTCAGGGAAAAGGGTTAATCCACTTTCCATCCACTTTTTATTTTTCTGCAAGTCACACTTTTCTTACATTGCTTGGGAGCTGGTCAGCTGTAACCCAGGTTCTCACGGTTAGGTCTGCCATCGAATGACTGGCTTGATCTTAAGCGTTTCAGTAGTGCAAACAGCTTGCAAACAGCTTTTCTGTTATGCTACTAGTCCAGTTGGTGTTTTCATCTTCTACCTTTTTTCCTTTTGCAGTGCTTGCAGTATCTGGATGTGTCTGTCTTGGGTGAGCTGATTCCTAGGCTGTGTGAGCTGACCAGGAGTGGAATAGGCATCGGCACTAAGGTATGTTTATGCTTCCAGTTGTGACAGTCTTTTGTCAGAATTGGGATGATGAACATGGCCAGGATAACTGGAAAAATACGTGTATGCCATTTCTTATATTGGCCTTAAAAGTGAGTGTGATTTATGGAGGGGGTAAGGAGTGAGGCAATAACACTGGTCAGAGGCAGAGGAAATTATGGCAAGTTGTGTGGGGATTGCTCCCCTAAGAAAGGTACAAGTACTACTGTAATACCCCATGGCATGATAGCAATTGATGCAGATCCTGTGTTGCCTGAATTCAAAGGGAATGTTGGCCTGTCCTTTACATATTTATTTCACAGTAAGTCCTACTGAATTTAGTGGGGGTTATTTCCAAGAAAATGCATGTAGCCTGAATTTTACCTAGCAGAAAAAGCTGATCACTGTATTTCTTCTTTGAATTTTTGCAGGGTGGCTGTGCTAGTGTAATTGTATCACTTACCACTCAGTGTCCCCAAGACTTGACACCATATTCAGGTAGGGTTTCTGCTTTTATGTTTGGATTGATTTTGTATTCCTTGAATCTTACTGAGATAATATTTCATTGCCGTTTAATTGCTAGTTATCTGCTCTGTCTTCTGGTTCTGCTACCTAACTAATAAGAGGAAGGAAGTTTAGGTGTCAGTAGAGGGCAGCTTGTGGTTGTCAGGATCATCTGCCTTTGCTTGTGTTTCAGTCTATGTGAGACTCTGGATGGAGTCAGAATTCCTGGTTCTTTAGCCCATGTTCAAGTGCTTATTATTCCTTTTATTAAGAATTTATTGTAAACTAGTGTGGAAATTCTGGCTGGAAAAAATGATACTTTTAGTCTGTCTGTCTGTCTGTCTGTCTGTCTGTCTTTCTAACTGAAATCTTTTAAATAGAAACCAATGAGAAAGAGTTAGGCTTAGGCTTAGCAACTAATATCTATGTAGAAATAACTGTATTTTAACAGGAAGAGGTAAGTGTGAAGAACACTAATTTAATGTAAAATTCTCAGTTTGTCACTTGTCCAAATAAAGAATCACAGTTTATCAGTGTAAACATTGTGCCCTACCTCCTTTTTAACACAGGCAAACTCATGAGTGCTTTGCTCAGTGGACTAGCTGATCGCAACAGTGTGGTGCAAAAATCTTTTGCTTTTGCCATGGGACATCTAGTTCGGGTGAGTAGCACTGTGACACTGCTTCAGCTTTGCATTTGTTACCTCTAGATTTCTGTGTTGAGGTATTCTGAAGTATTTGAGTCTTTCTTTCTTTTTTTAAGACTTCACGGGACACCAGCACAGATAAATTACTGCAGAAACTGAACAATTGGTATATGGAGAAAGAAGGTGCGTAGCTCTCTCCCTCTCTAGATATGTGGGCATGCGCACACACACATGGTTTTGTGAAAAAAACAAACATCATGAGACTGGGGATAAAGGAAGGAGTGAAAGCATATCCTTTTTATTTCACAGTTCTCTGTGATTATAATAGATTAAGCAAGTTCCCATGCCATGGCAACACATTGTGGCAGTTTGCCATGATGATTCGGTTAGTTAGCACAGTACTAACAAGTCCAACATGCGATCGACTCATTGTGGGTATTTTACTCTCCCCCCTTTGTTTTTCCAGGCAATAGTGCAGAGGACACTGTGGGGCGATGAGCTCCCTCTCCCTCCCTGTATTGATGCCAAGCCGTTCTTCGCTCAAGGCAGCTGTTTTTGTCCCTTAGAGGCTCCCCATGGCTACCCAGTATTTTTCCATTTTCTTGCATGCAGAGCTGCATGCTAATGTTTAAAATTCTGTTCAGAATGTTCTTTCATAGGTTGGTTTCCCTTAAAAAAAAAAAAAAGAGGCAGAACTCACTTTAACACTTTCCCAAGCCCTGCAGAGTCAATGTGGTGTAGTGGTTAAGAGCGCAGAACCGGAACTCAGGTGATGGGGCTAACTGGGTGACTTTGGGCCAATCACAGACTCTCAACCCAACCTACCTCACAGGGCTGTTGTGAGGAGAAGATTGAGAGCAGGAGAGGAATTCTGTAAGTTTCCATGAGTTCCATGAAAGGTGGGGGGAGCAGAAAATACATAAATGTGGCTCCACTAGTAAAGAGGGGAAATGGGAATAGTTGAGGATTTGTTGAGAAGTGGCGATCACCCAGAACACCAACCTCTCAGCACAGGATCTCTGTAGGGTGAGGACTCCATTGCTCAATTTCTCAGACCTCTACAGAGAAACCTGGAATGCCAGGGCTAGCTAGGCTGGAGCAGTACCCACAGCGGGCACATTATTTTTTTCACACAACTCTGGCAGTTGTAGGCGTGGCAAGCACCTTGTCAGTGCTAGTGTCCATCAGAGAATGCCTTCATTCCTCTCATGAAATTGTTTTTGGGAGCAAACATTGCCTGTGTACATGCTATGCAGTCATATTCTCCTGTGTCCCTGTTTGAGAGCCTGGGGCCTCCCTTGCATAAATTGGTATTGCCCACTTTCAAAGTGCACTTTGAAGAACTTGTGTTACCATGAAGACTTGGGAGCTGGGGAATGATATTAAGAGATCAGGTTAAAGAATGTCCTTGGTTAACCATAAACTCACTGCCTGGCTTAACCTCAGTTCCATGTGAGAAATGGTAATAATACTGTTTATCCTTGCACAATCCAAACAAAAGTAAGAAAGTAAGTCATTTGGTAGAAATAATGTAGATAGAAGTAATAGTAATTACTATTACTACGAAAGACTAGCTGCTTCCAGGCTAGTCTTTAGCGTCTCAAAAGAAATAATTTCTTTAGCCCTCGGAGTCCTTAACCACTGACATGAGCACAATCTAGTATGGATTTTCTTTCATTTGCATGCTTCAAACCGGCTTTCTCCTACCTGGTACCTCCAAATGTATTGTGCTACAAACTGCATCAACACAGCCAGTATGAACATTGGCCATGTTAGCTAGGATGGGAAGAGCTACAGCCCAGCACATCTGGTTTAAACTCAATGTTTGAACCTCCCAAATGAACTAAGTACATCTTTGACTGATTGATGCACTGTGCTGTACTAGGGGACGGGTTTTAGCTGACAAGTCCTCCAGCCATTTCCCTCTGTGACACTGAGCCTAACTTGCACCAGTGCCACGGTGAAAACAGAGGCTCCAGGGTATCCACATGTATCTTTGTTCTTTTATGCAGAACAAGTCTATAAAACAGCCTGTGCGTTAACTATACATGCTATTGGGCGCTACAGCCCAGATGTACTGAAGAATCAAGCCAGACATGTTTTGCCCCTGGCCTTTCTTGGGATGCACGAAGTCCCTGAGGAAGAAAAAGGAGAGAAGGAGGATGGCAACCTGTGGACTGAAGTATGGCAGGAAAATGTGCCTGGTAAGTTGATTTAGTGAATTTGTAATGTGTTCCATTTGCTGCCTTGTTTTATGAAAGGCAGGATGCAAATCCTAAAATAACTGAGTAAGCCTAAAGTAAAATTGGGAAATGGGTGGTCCCGGTCCTGCAGTTGGCCTTAATGGTTTTGTAAGACACAGATTGTATAAGAATGGGGCGGGAGGGAACCCAGTTTATCAAAGGATTTTTCTGTGTAGGGGGAGAGTAGGATTTCTTACGTGTGTTTTGGAAGTAGTATTTTTTATGTTAGTTTTGAGAACAATGCTTCTTGCTTGCTCTCTCCCAGTGAAATAGGAAATGTCAGCCTTGTTTGTACTTCATGGAAGTGGAACCTTTTGCATTCTACCAATGCTCTCTTGGTGGAGATTGCAGCAGGTCTTCCCAAACTTACCTTGTAAAGGTAAAATAGTTTTGTAGCTCCATTAATCATCTCATGAAATGCTTTCTGTTTTGAAACTTAGGCACCTATGGAGGAATAAGGCTCTATATGGAAGAATTGATAGCAATCACGCAGAAAGCTTTGCAGTCCCAATCTTGGAAGATGAAAGCTCAAGGAGCAGCTGCCATGGCATCTATAGCAAAGCAAACTGGCTCCTTGGCACCTCCACACTTGGGCATGGTGTTAACTGCTCTGTTGCAAGGTCTCTCTGGAAGAACATGGACAGGAAAGGTAAAAGCACAGTTACTATGCAGTGCTTTGTCAGGTGATGAATCCTGTGGCCCAAAAATATGATAAAAGATACCATGAAGATACGTAATCATTTTCCTTTGGCTATCTCTAGTATGAATATCATACTGGTGTGTTCAGTTTTATAATAAAAGAACATACTGTAAAAACTGTGATAAAATGAGGGAATAAAAAGGGTTATTTATTGCATATCATAGAAAACTCATGCTAAAAACGCTCCTCATGTCTTGTTTTGTGATAACATGTTTAGGAGGAGTTATTGAAAGCTATTGCCAGTGTCGTCTGTTCATGCAGGTAAGAAAAACCTCATCTTTTTCTGGTTCTAAAACTTCTTAACTTTGCAAACAGGGTCATTCCTATATTAGTTTGGGTACAGATTCCTTTTTATTCCTTGTGAAGAACTGAATATGATTTGGGAACCAGCACAATTTCTGCTTGGTCTAGAGCTGCAGCACAAACCCTCTTTATTGTGAAGACAAATTAGGAGATTTCTGGTTTTTGATGACAGGTAAAATCTCAAACCGGGGAGAAGATGTTACAGCAATTGTTATGTAAAAGGAATGAATGAGATCAGTATAGCCTGGTACCCTTCAGATGTTTTGCATTACAACTTTAAGGATTTTGACCATTGGCTATACTGGCTGGGACTGGTGAGATTTCAAGTCCAAAATATTGAAGTCCCGGCACCAGTTTGGGGAAGTCTCAGTTAGTTATAGTAAATGGAGAAGAGTGTTTCAGACAGGATACTGAGAAATGTAAGGGTATGAATGGATTTAGGCATAAAACTTCTTGTGAGAGATGAATAAGGTTCTAGGATTGCATCTTAACCTGGAAGAAAGTCCCATTGAAAATAGCCAAATTTAATTCACAGGATGGCTCAGTAAATTGTCTGGTGAAAGATAGGTACATTATCAACTGTCAATTGAAATAAGAGTGCTCTGGAGTAAGAGGTTTCAGGATTAATAAATAAGTTGTACAATTTCTTTTTTAAAATGGCAGTTTTTGTAATCTCGTGCTTTATTACATTGTAAAGCACCCCTTCCCCCCCCCCCCCCCCCCCCATTAGAGGCTTTGGTCTAGGATGCATTTGGAAGTACTCATTCCTAGAGCCAGTATCTTCTGAAATCTATCTGTGCTGGTTTACATGCACCTCCCCTCCTTGTCATCTTTCAGCTTAGTTTGTGGCATTGAAAATGGCCTGGAGCCCCATTCTCTCTCCTTTGTTCTTTTCTTGCCTCATTGATACTACATTTTCAGATTATGCTGCATTTATGTTGGTTGTGGTGGTTTTGTATTCTACCTTTTTTCCTGGGTGATTGACCCGGTGTCGCCCAGAGCCCCAGGTCAGTGCTCTAACCATCACAACACACTGCCTCTCACCTCCCCCTCGCTGCATGCCAGTCCTCACCTTGTACTTCTCCCTCAGCTTTATTTGCCCTTCCTCCACCTCCCATGATCCCACATGCCAGTTCCTCTTCCTCATGTGTCCTCCCTTCCCTTTGGGTGAGCATGAGGGCCAGTCCTCCTTCCTTTCCCTTGCCCAGAAATACACCATGTCTTCCCAAATGTCTCCGTGTATGAGCCGCTGCTCAGTTTTCTTCCAACCTTCCTCACCATCTCCATTGACATGCGCTGCATTTCTTATTCTAGCATGGACAAATCCTTCCAACCCCAAGTGAACCCCCCCCCCCAAGAAAAACGTGTCTATTGTAAAGCATGCAACAGTAGAAGAAAGGCAATTGCTTGCTGAAAAGATTTCTTCATACAGAAGCTACAGGCTATGACCTCAAGAATACCTGCTAAAACATTATGCTAGTGCTCAAACTGTGCTACCCAATTAACTGTGTTGTCCCCACTCATTATAGCACCCTTTTCCATGCTAGCATGTATCCTTGCATCGAGCTACTTGAGAATGAAAATAAAAGGCCCAACAGCTCAGGCTGGAAACTGTGAAAACCACAACCAGTAGATAGCGCTTCCGAGATGGGCCAACTCCACCTGCACTCCTTGAGGCAGTGCTGTACACTTCTTTGCTGCTAGAAAATGATAGGTAGACATCTGGAGAACAACAGAGAGGGCTGGGGAAAGAGAGCAGCTTGCAGGAGTGAGGCAAGCGGTGGCACATCTATTACTAGGCAGGGAGGCTGGATGGCTGGAGAGGCTCCTAGAATGACTGTTCCTTCCAGGGGGCTCTGTGGGAGTTTATCAAAACTGTGGAGATCAGGTTCAGATAGCACAAGAAACCATTGTGATAAGCAGAAACCATAGAACAACTCGCTGTTTCTTATTGTGGTTTTGGAAGATCAAATATACCATGTTGAAATACAATGACTGAAACTGCCACGGCTTGTTATGTCATGCAAACCCCATCACTGAAAATTTCTCTGTGTGTGTGTGGCATAGTGTAAATATTTAGTGCAGAAGCTTGTTTACACTAAAGGAAGGGAAAGGAAAATATAACCAGGTCCTAGAGCCTTTCAGATGAAAGGGGAGCAATAAGTGGTTTAAAAAAATCTTTACAGAGCCAGGCAGATAATAAGCAAGAGCAAAGAGGCATTTATGTCCTAAATAAAAAATAACCTGAGCAGTGAGCTTGGTGAGAGCAACAGAGAAGCAGATAGTGACCCTGTCTTCCTCTCCTTGTCCTTTGCGTTTTCAGTGTGGAACTGTACAAGACAGTACCTGACCAGCCTAGCATTGACGATGTCCTACAGGCCATGCTTAAGGAGTGTCGCAAGGAGAACCTCAGGTACAAGATTGTGGCCCTCCGGTGCACAGCTGATGTGCTGAAGACCACACAGGAAAACCGGTTCCAGGAACTGACGGACATCATCTTTCCATTAATAAAGAAGGTGAAAGTTCACCCATTCTTGCTTCTTACACTATTAGTAATGCTACTTGTAATGATCACAAACAAATAAGAAATACTGTGTAGCGGTTTTATAGCTCTGTAAAATATTCAAAATGGTTGAGATTATATTCTCAGCAGTTTTTATGACTGCTCAGTATTTCCACATCTTGCAGGTGGGATGAGGGGCTGAAGTTGAGAAGCAAGGGGCTTGGCTGATAAGGTCATTTATAAAATTCATTGCACAAGTACAATTTTTATTAAAGACTCCCTAGTTTGTTGCACACTCTTTGCCTGAGCACATTAACTTTCATTTATCTGACCAAAAGGAAAACCAGCAAATCCTAATCTTTCAAGATGTTCATTTAAGTCCATTTGTGAGAACTAAATTGAGACATAAGACTATGTTTTAACTTTTCTCCTTGGATGTTCTTTGCAAATGGGTGCAAGTCATTACATCATGGCCCTGTGTCCTGTCCAGTTTGCTTGCTTGCTTCAGATATGCCACACAAGTTTCCTTTGTAGCCTAAGAGCCACAGAACCCACTGTTGATTATTACTGAAATTTCCTCTTTTGTCCATACAAAAAGACAGGTGGAACTATTTGTAATTTCCTTTAGGCCTCTGGGAGTACAAATATACACATGCTCACTACTCTGTGCATATCTGTTTTGCATGTGTGTGTCTCTCTATATATAGACATGTACACAAAAGCATATACAGGCAGTGACTGGGTTCACACATGATAACCCACATGCAAACTTTGTCATGGGGTGTCATATTTTTCAAACCCAGATGCAATAACAAACCATAGTTTGTTGACCATGAACAGCCCATGAAGAGAGTGCATGATTTGTTAGGTTGTGAAATGTGGGTGGTTTGTTATTGTTGCTGGGGTACCTAACCCAGCAGCATTTCAACAACCACCCATGACTCAGCAGTAATAGGGCACTCCAAGCTAGGACTTGCTGTTCCTGATTCGCTAATGCAAGATTAGCGCTCTCTGCCTTTTTTCCAAGAGGCTTAAAAAATAATTCAGGAAACAATAATCAAGTTATCAATTTATTTATTTAAAACATTTCTATGCCGCCCCCATCGCAACAAAGCCTCGGGGCGGCTCACAACAAAAACATACAAAATCATACAAAAATTATACACTAAAAATATTAAAACCCAGTGCATCTCGGCTTAATTTTTTTTTTAAATCCTACATAATAAATTACTACTTAAAATAAGTTTGATGTGCCTTATTGGATGAACCCTTCTATTTTTGCCAAGCTGTTACTGAGTTAGCTGAGTTTTATTGCCTTAGGTTTTCCACTGCTGTTTTTTAGGTTTAGTGTTTTTTTAAACCATGATGAGTTTAGTTTTTATTAAGCGCTAGCCTGAGTGCATTGTTATGAATAAAAGCAGCAGCAGCAGCAATACAGTATATAAACTGAAATGCCTGAACTGGAGAAGCAAAAAGGTTGACCCATATTCTTCTTACCTCCTTTCTCTTCCAAATTTAACACCGCAGAATTATCCTGAGAACATGGGAGTGAGCTCGCCACAGAATGATGATGAGGATGAGAATGAAAATGAGAAGGAACTCCAGATGGAATCTCTTCTCTGTGCCTTCGAGAGTTTGGGCAAAGCATGGCCTAGAAATCCAGAAACTCAGCGTAGGTTTTCATCCAGCAAAAACTCAGTATAATTTTATCTTAAATACAAAGTGTGCTTCATTTACAGGAGTTTATAGGAGGTCCAGAAAACAACCTGTTCCGCTTGTAACACCCTGTGTTGTCCTACAATTTGTGCCTGTTGCCTTACTGCAGAAAATCTGTTAAGGAGAAAAAGATAGGAAAACTGTGCCATGTCTTCTGACCATTAGTGCTAGGGAGCCCTCTGTCTTGAAGCCCCAAAGCCTGTCCCTCCAGAAAATAAAAGAAAGGGAACACCCCAAGAATATAGAATTTTAATACATCACAGTAATATGACAGTAACAATGGAAAATTATAGTGTTGCAACTTGATTGTATATTGACACAAAAATATAATTTTGTCATCAATAGAAAATGGTGACTGCTGGAAAAATACTCATTTAATCTATTTCTGCTTTTATGTGTGTTTGGAATTTGATAACTGAAGTGAGAGGAGCTTGCATTTGCAACACTCCTTGCTGTACTTACCAGAAATCAGTTTGGAGAAACTAAATGAAGGATTGGAAAAACTATTTCAAACTTTCTAGATAGCTTCATTTCTAGGCTCCACACAAAGCCACATGCATAGTGGGGAGTTGCATCTGTACAAGCAGGATGATCTTTCTAATTAGACCTATACAGATGCAAATTGCTTAATTATATGGGGGGGTCATTTGAGGGTGTAACAATTAGGAGCCAGCTTTCATTTGGGGTGGGGCATGAGAGAGCGGGAAGGAACTTGAATATTTCATGAGAGAGGTGAGATCCAATCCTTGACTGGTATGTTTCCATCTCTTTTCCTCTGACCACCGTTTTTTTCCAAGCAGTGCCTAACTGAGAGTTTGCTGGGCTGAAGCCCACCTAGAAATGATGGTTTCTGATCTGTGAGCCTTTCTTCCAGTGAGTGGCTGCTTGGCAGAGATGGCTAACACAACCTTCCCCAACCTGGTGCCTTCCAAAGGTTTTGGACTTTAACCCCTATCAGTCCTAGGCAACATGATCAATAGTCAGGAAGTCCAGGAATAGCAGTCCAAAACTTCTGGAGAGCACCAGACTGGGGAAAGATAGATAAAGGTATGAGAGGAGGAGGCAGCGACAACTTGTTGGCCGTGCATCAAGATCCAAATGAGGAGGGACTGTTAACATCTGACTTCACTTTATCTTGGCTTACTTGAAAATTTGTTTTTCAGGCTGCTATCGACAAGAACTGTGCAAACTAATGTGTGAGCGGCTGAAACTCAGTACCTGGAAAGTGCAGCTGGGAGTGCTCCAAGCTATGAAGGCTTATTTTCAGGGGTAAGTTGACTCTGGGTGCTCAAGCTGCTGCTGTGGTGCTTTTCTCCTGGGATTTTTTGCATTTTTGTATGTGGGTGTGACAAATCCCATAGCCCACATTTGACAAATTGCATAGCCTTTGTCATTGTGAGTGCACTGCCTGCTAACGTGGGCTGGCGAGCAAGTGGAAAGCCACCCTCATGTCTTTGCAAGCACTTGTACACCTGTCGTACAAGTATTGCCTTGCCCGGTGCTTATTTGTATTTCTGTACAACAGTCAATGTTCCGGCGTGCAACAACATTCTGCAAGCAAATAAATGAAACTTCTTTGCAGTGCAGTGCAGATAAACAGCTTCCTAACTGATTGCATGGACACCATTGCTGTAAGAAGCCTTTTGGTAAAGTGGCTGTCCATTAACAGTGCTTATATCTGGGAACAGATGCACTCATACAGTGCAACTCCCCAGCATAGTCCTTACTGCTACCTACTGGTTTGCGTCAAGAATACCCCCCCCCAAAAAAAATCTGTGGGCATTGCTAGGACTAGCATAGGCTGTGCCATTTCCAGCTTTTCCAGGGTGTTAAAAAAATTTCCTGCCTGTTCTACAGACCCTTCCTGTCTTCTGCGATTTAGTGCTGCAACTCTAAACCGCTTGTGTGAGCACCTCCATTCCAATATTATCTACCAGAAACCCAGCCTGTCTTTCCTCCAAAGGCTGCCTGTGACAGTGGGCCATACACACCTAGATGGGCACACCTACACTCCCTCCTATATCAATGTGCGGGGATGGGATGGGAAGGGAAGGTGTACCATTCCTCTCTCTTTGCTCCTGCAACAGCTTGGGTGGAGGGGGGAGGCCTGCACAACGCGGTGGGCAGCACCCAGGACATCCCCCGCTGCTCCACATAGCCTTCCAGACAGCTGAATGGCAGGCTTCCATTCAGCAGTGGCACCCTTGGCACTTGCATGGGCCGCACAGACTGCCTCCAAGGGCCGTGGCGTGACCTGAGGGACCGAGCAGGCCGCACATTGCTACATTTGAAGAGACTAATGCGTCTGTGTTTGCATTTGGCAGGCTGCTGTTGCTTGAAGCAGAGCACTCAGACCCTGAGGCTTTAACAAGAATACTTTTGGAAACCTGTTCCTCAATTACCCATTCTCTAGGTAAGTATCTTTTCATGGGGTCCGATCTCTTAGGCCACCAAAGCAGTATTACCAAGGGGAAAAAAATGGGGCGCTCTTTGCTTTTAAAATTTACTATATCCATCTGTACTGAATCCCTTTTGGAAATGGATGGGCTGAATGAAGAGCAAATGTATGCTTCTGACTTGCCAGCTGAGGTGGGCCAGATTCTTTAGTTCCAGTAATCCAAAGGATTGCTTAGAACTGCAGTTTTTCTCCTTAAATAATGTTGAAGGCTGGTTCATACTGTCAACTTGCTTCTTTTTGTTGTCATCGTTTGAATAATTGCTTTTCACCCTAAAGAGAACCCTAATTTTCCCCCTTAGAGAATAGAAGCTACACCTCCATAAGAACTGAAGCCTTGTCAGTGATAGAAGTGCTGCTCACAAAACTTGAAGGTAAGTTTTCATTTAAGGAAAAAGAATGGAGCAAGAATCCTAAAGGGTTGAAGGATACTGGAGTGCAACACCTTCCATTCCCAGTTCAGACAGCCACCTATGGAGGACACTATGGTCAGTGGAATCAAAAGCCACCAATATAGGTTTTTGGCCGAAGCTGTTTGCTAGACCTAGCTGTGCCCTGAACTCTAGCTGAAATGGAACTGGATAAGTAATCTCATCTCAGAGCACCTGGAGCTGGTTGGCTACCACTTGCTCAAGACCCTCACTCAGGAAAGGGCTATTTGTCTCCAGCCTAAAATTACTGGGATCTTTGAAGTCTGGGGCAGATTTTTTCAGGAGTGGCCTCACCAAGGCCACTGTTATCTAGTAAGTTGATGCGTTTTCTTTAACCTGTGATTTTATGATGGATTTTAATTGTTAAGAGCCACACTGAAAACCAGTTTTGGGCTGAAAAATCAAGTAGAAATGTATGATCTGGAAAAATAACAATGGTTTTTGATTCCCTTTCTTTTTCTAGAATCCAAACAGTGGGATAGTCTGAGCACAGAAAGCCGAGACCTTCTCATTGGCTCATTAACAACCCTGAGTCTGGATAGCAGGCCGGAACTACAAGACAAAGCATCTTTGTTAAAGAAAACCTTAGAAAATCTTGATTGAATTGAAAACCAACCAAGTGCCATGCAAAACAAAGCAAGCAAAAATTGAAAGTACACAGTGAGCTCTGAATATACAGAGGGAAAGTAAAGATGACTTTGTAGCATGCATCATTCCTTGGCTAAAATAAAGAACACCTTTAATTCTGTTCCCCATTAATTTTCTTTTCTTTTTTAACCATTTCAAGCAGTATGCAAGCCTTGAAAGTATTAAACACCCCCCACCAAAAAAAAATCCATAATGAATCATTGGGAAATTGTTCTGGTCTGTGTGTGAATAAGGCGGGGAAGAAGAAGCACCTTACTGGTAAATTAGTCTGGACAACACTTGTAGTGAGTACATGAGAACAACCCCGGTTAAAAGAATTAATAGAGGTACTTATGGGGGCACAGGAGAGCAAACACCTTTCTGTGGAGCAAGTATTACTTGGTGTTCTACTGATAGCACATGGGGATCCCATTAGAAGGATGTAAGGCACTGATGCTGATGCAGGTCAAGCTCTGTTCAGTCTGGCCTTTTGGCATCCCCTGGCTGTGTGCTGTTTGTTCTGAGTCCCATACTGTCACCTCACCTGTTGTAAAGTAATGTGAAGATTTGGGAAAGTCCATGCCTTCCTGTGTTATAGGTGGCAATCATCCCAGATAAGAATGCACACTGGAAAGCACTTTAATTAGCTGCCTGGAAACAAGGGTGTATCTGGGGACTTGTTTAAAAAGAAATGAGAGGGTGAAACAGAGCACTGCTCTTCATTCAACATTTTTTGCTTGACAATAGTAACAAAACCCTTGTCTAAAATAGGTTTTTCAAGCATGTTCTACATTTCTGTAGAAAGATTTCATAGTAGGATTCCCTTCCTCTGTAAGCCATCGTTTGCTTTGGAAAACTGTAACATTTTAATATTATTAAGATTATGCAATTTATTATAATATCAACTGCAGCATCTTCTGGTTCCTAGGAAGTACTTTTAATTTGCACCATAAGACTTGACATTACATCCGTTAACATGGAGTAAAAATACAATTGTGTTAAATAGCCCTATTACCCTGCCCTTCTTTTCTGTATTTGCAAAAGCTTAAAAATGACATTTGCTCCAATTTTAATAAAGATTTCTTAGTGAAGTTAAATGTTCTTACAACAATGCTTGTAAGATGTTCTTCACAGAGTGAAGTTCAGCAAGACTTGGGGAGGTTTATCATAATACATATACAAAAGAAAGTACTGTGTGGGATCAGGTATGCTACCTGCTAATAATGGGCAGCTTGTGGCCCTCCAGAAATTTTGGCCTGTAACCTCTCTTCATTCCTAGCCAATGGTGAGGGATCATGGGAGTTGTAGGCCAAAAAAGTAGGGAGAGTCACAAGTTGTTCACCCCATGACAATTTGTCATGTGTGATGTTCTTGCATGTCTGTAGCATGTCTCACACGAAGATCTATATACCAGGTAGCCTATTGATTCCTTCATGAAAGTGCTTTCCATTTAGGAATTTTGCGATGTATGGAGCTGTCCTCTGGACAGCTGATACATTTTGGGACTGTTTCCACCATTGGCAGTCCCCACCCAATTCACTGTGGCATCAGGCAAGGCCACCAATGTTTCCTGAAGGAGGCAATACATGCAGCTGCCACAATAAACCCTTCGCTAAGTTTTGATTTTACAAATTCTGACAGACCTTTTAGTGGTTCTCATGAAGCAGTGATGACTCAGACAATTTTGGTGCATCCCGAGGTGATGAGCAGGAACGATAGCTGTTTGAACCAGCAAATTTTGGCGATTTAATCAGTTGCACAGGAAAGGAAATTTTAGGGTTGCTTCATGCTTAATGCTTCAGAAATCCTGAATATGCAGAGGGGCATCATGTCGTTACCTGTATCCTGAGTTACATGTCCCCTCAAAGTGGTGGCGGTGAGTGCATGTTTCTGATGACCCACCACATTTTCAGGGCTGCTGGCATACGTTATGAACCATCCCTTAGGATTCAGCTGAGAAATTGTGACTGGCATGTGTGTTGTCAGACTCTGCCTGTTTGTTCAAAGCCTTGTCTTCTACCAAGCATTTGTGGCTAAGGAAATGTGAGGTGCTGTAAGCTGGTCTAAAAGATTTTAAATGTATTACAGAAAGCTGCTTGTGGTTTATGTTTAGTTTTGAGTTTGCCAAGCACATCTGTAAAACTGAATGTTTGTAGGCACAAGATCTTTGCATAATCTTTAACAAATTCCCCATTTTGTGTCGCCTGAGGGTTTTTTTTTGTATGAAGCAGAATTGTCAAGTGTTGCTTTTTTTCTTTTTGCAACAGTCATTGAGTGTTTTATAGAACCCACAACAACTGTATACTAAATGTGCTAGGTCTCTGACATGACTCTTCAGCAAGGGCTGCAGTATTTTGAGATGGGATCCAAGTTTGAGTTTGGAACAGCTACTGTAATAGGTATTTCCAAGTGGAATTTTATATTTACTGAAGACTAGAAATTCCAGACTAAGAACAACTATAAGAACTATCTGGAATGTGCAAGTTCAGTGAATAGCTTCTCTGAATAGCCTTTTATCTTCCAAATTTAGATTCTGAACTTCTCAAACAAAATGTGTGCCTCTATGAGAACCCTACCTGCAAAAAGTTGACTTAGAGGTCAGATACCCGTCCCTCTTAAATTTGTTGACTTGATCAGAAAAAAAGTGGCCTTTGGAAAGTTATGTTTTCCTCTGAAAACAATTGCACTATAAAACACTGTTGCCCAAATATGGGTGCTTGTGCTGCTGTTTAATGCTGCTTTGTATACCTGGACTGAAGTGTGTAAATTTGACCCTATAGCACCCTCCTGACTTTACAAACTGTTCTCTGTTGAAAGATTTCTAATGTTGCAAGAAAGGTCTCCATTAAATTCACTACATTGAATTTCTGTATCTGGATGTCAAGTATGTCAATGGACTGACTCAAAGAAACCTTCCCACATAAAAGACAAATAAAGGAGCGTTATCTTTTCTTGGATATAATTGCTAGTACTCTGTTGGTGGTAGATAGAAGGTAGAGCAGGTTGTCTCCTCTCACTAAATTTTGAGAGGGCTGTACAAAAGCTAGACTTGAAGTAGCCATCATGACATAAACCCTCCCAGTGCTGGCCCTGGTTTGTGATAGCGAGATAGTATATGATGTTTCTGCCCACTGAGGCCTTCATTGTCCATTTGTTGCAGGCAAGACAAGCCCTCCCTGGCTCCATCATTAGCTGGATGGGAAGACAGCTGGCCTTTTTGTCCTCTACATTAGGACCCTCTCTCATTGATCCCCCAAGCATGGAAATGGCAACATGGGGTTTTAGCAGGCTTAACACTTGGCCAGAGCCTGTTTCTTGTCTTTGAAGTCTTATTATTGCTGGTACTGCTTGCATCTGTGTAATTGTCATGTGGAAACAAAAGCCTGTAGCTCCAGAAAGTTCTCCCATGGAAAAATTTGCCTGTTATAGGCTATGGTTTTTACATCACTCTTGTCTTATTCAGCTGAAAGAACTGTCTTTTCAAGAGATAGTCTTGGGTTTCTTTTCATAGATGGACAGGGAATATGAGCAAAATTCACTGCAGGAAAAGTGTCATAGAAACAGGCAGAAAAGCTTTGTGAAATGGAAGGCAGGACCTGCCCTCTCAAAGAAGGTCAAAGGGCTACTTTGTTTATGTAAGAACACATCTTTGGTATTAGAACAAAAAACGCCCTTCTTAGAAGAGTCATGCATGGGAAATCATCTTAAACTAGAGTGGGGAAAACCTAAATAAACAAGAATTAAGAGCCAAAGGCCACCTTGCAGCAGACATTGCAAGAGGGTGCCTAGAATCTAACAACGGATGCCCATGCTTGTTTGAGCCCAGTGTAGAACCCTGTTGGAAAACACACTTTGCAGTAGTGAGTAGGCTATTCGTAAAAAACCCATACTCTCCCTAAAACATCCTGCTTATAAAACCAGCTAGTACAATTTTTGCAACTGTGGCTACAATATTGACCCTCGGCTAGATACTGCTCTCATCCAGGAGTGCTAGTTCATACTAGCAGGACATTCAAACTGCAATATTTAGTATGTAGAGAAAGGAGTTCATTGGAGAAACATGTGGAAACCAAATAATTAGAAATTTCATTTCTATACCATCCAATAACTGAAGCTCTCTGGGTGATTCACAATTCATAGGCATTGGTATATAATTAAAAATGGATACAATAAAAATACAGAAACACACAGGGTAAAATTCCAACATACAAAATGTAAAACAGTTTATACAAAGCAATTTCAATAAAAACTTGTCCTTCTAAACAACTGACATTTCCCATTGTATGGGATTAAGTGCATGGGTATAGAGGACACCAAAAAAGTGACAGTGCTGACACCATGCCAGCCTCAGTGGGGAAACACTTCCACAATCTGGGGGGAGGGGATGGGGGAACCACTGAGAAGGCCTTCCTGCTGTCACCACCTTCCACAACTTCCTTGGAGAGGGCAGTTGAAGGCAGGCCTCGGATGCAGAGCACGGTGTCCAGCAGATGGGCATTCAGGAGAGGCATTCTGTCAGGTGTTGCATCTGCAAGTGCCTATTTAGGCCACATAATCCAGCCTTGATGTGCTAAAGTTCAGAGCTGAATCAGGAAAGGGAAAAATGGCATTCTTTCTTCAGCCTCACTGGAGCTAACAAGACTTTTTTTGGGGAAAATTAAGGTTCAGAGTTGTTAGTTTTCACTGCAATAGCAACAGTCCTACTATTGCCACCTTCCACAGTTAGCATACATAACAGTCCCAGCTCCCTTTTTTTTACTTTCCATTATAATGAAAGTGGTTTCTCCTCTCTGCATGGAGGCCTGGTCAGGATCTCTATGCCACTAGCCCATTCTTGCTGAGATAGCCACAAAAAGACTTTTAGTTAAGGCACTGAGGACAAAATCCTATGGAAATTCCTACTGATAACAGTTTTGCTGGCCTGGGGTAAGCTAGCAGTTCTAGGCCTGATTTCTGTCTGCACTTGCATGGGATGGTGCTTTGAGCCAGCTTTAGCAGTCTCTAAGATAAAGAGCAAAATACACCATTGTATTTTAATTGATTTATTAGATGAACAACATATTGTGAACTACAGAAAGAGGTGCATGTAAAGTTTACTTTAAAAACAAGAAACGAGCCATGAGTCAGCCAGCACTTCACACTATCTCATCACTTATTTATGCTTTCTCACTCCTTGTAAATGCCAGTTTGGGATTAGGCTTGGGGAGCTCAAACCTTAAGTGTTTCATTCCCATCTTGCCTTAAGTTATTACTAGAGCAAAATCGCACCATGTGTGTTTGCTTCCCTAAATGCATCTCTTTCAGGGATGAACTCACTGGGTAACAAAAAGCTCCTGAAAGCCAGACTCCACTAAATGGCTCATTTTGCTCAGACCTTCAGATAGAAGCAAATTTCATTGGAGTTATTTGGTTATCTTAAATTCAAATAAGTGGCTTTTACCTAGCTGAAAAGATCTGTGAAGTCAGTTAACAAGAGAAAGAACATCAAGAATATTTGCAAGATTCTGAACCCAAGAGATTTCTAACCTAGATGAAAAATAGATTAGACGTCAATCATTTTATTGTGATTATTTTACTGTATTTTAAGCTCCTTCATATTGAGAAGCTGCCAGAAATTTAAAAACATCCTTTAAAAATGGACAATATCCAACAGTTTGCCAGCTGTCTGTTTTTAAAGAGATTAATATTACCAAGCTACTGCGATGCAAGAAACATTTCCCCTTCAAGCAGCCACCTGTGCTCTTTATCTTTTCTCTTTCATTTTGGCCTTGTCAACTCTTTGTTGACCGGCCCCAGTGTTGCCATTCTGAGCCTGAGTGTAGCGCGCTACAGTAGACACACCATCCACAAACTTAGTCTTGTAGAGCACATTTGCATTGTTGAACATGCCATCCTTCAAGGATACCACAATGAACTGGGGACAAGGGAAAACAGCACTGTTAAGCTTACATCTGAAACACGGCCCTTATTTTCATTTTCCCACTCTCCAGCCTGATCTAGTCAGCCCCAATTCTGAGCTCTCTCATGCTATGAAGGCAACAGAGGAAGGCCTTGGGGAATGCTGAAGAAATGAAAGTGCTCTTTCCTCACTTCTTGCTTCCCGAATTTCCGCTCCTCCCCACCAGAGGTCTGAATAGCACCTTTTCCTGGGGATGCAGGATACAGTGCAACATGCTGATGCACTGTAAAAAAACTAGGGGTGGGAGAGCAACTGATGCATAGAGAACAAACCCAGGAAAACCCAACAAGCTCCATGGCACAGCCAGGACTGGACCTTGTCCAAGATCTTAGAGGGCACTCTCTGATATTAGCTCCTTACCTGGGAATGTCGGAAGTGCGTCCGAAGCATCTGCCCAATATTCTGGGTGTGAGAGAGATCGAGGGCTGCATCAACCTCATCCAGGATGTAAATTGGGGCAGGCTTGAAGAGAAGCATGGCTAAGATCAAAGACAAAGCTACGAGGGATCTTTAAAAGAAGAAAAGAAACCTTCAATGTGGAGATGCTGACTGTCCTGTTTTCAATAATTAGACTGAGTTTGTCCTTCTGAAATTAGAAACTTCATTTCTAGAGGAAAAACATGTACAAGTAACTATGAATTAGTTCTCTTTGAGATTACTAATCAAACTGGGCCTTTACACACACTCTTAAAATCCTCATGTAAACTCCAAGTCCTTTGTTAGATATAAATAAGATGAATTTGGATGTAGAGCAGATTTCAGTTTCAATATAAGTGCACACTTTGTTCATCCTGGTAACAACTGCACTTTCTTTTAAAAGCGTATTCTTTCCATTTCAAAGCAAGAGTGGGATGAGGCTAATTGCTCACGGCTACTGGTGGGTTCACCGAGAACAAGCAGAGATTTGAACCAGGAACAAGTGATGCTGTTCATGAATAGGTATGCCATCTTCCCTGCCTCCTCCAGTGTATCTTTAGGTCTGTAACCACATTCACACATCACTCCATGTCGGCATGACTGGCCAGAAAATGCTGGGAGCCGCAGTCCCACTATCCGTTGGCTGGAGTGATGGCAGGTGGGGATAATGCTGCTCAGAGTCCATGCCCAGGGCTTTTGAATGAAACAAGCTTGCTGCATCCTGTAAGCCACTGGCTATCTGTCCTGGTCTTCTCCCCTGATTTAATTGGCCCACACCAGTGGATTTCACAGTGCTTTGTTGATTTTAGCTCCCACACTGAGATTATTTTGCAATGAAAGCAGGTAATACAGTTGATAGATAATAGGTATTCTTGATATCAGAATGATGAGCCCCAGAAACTTGATGCTGCATTCCAGCTGAAGATGGAACTCATGCATCTTAACCAGGTCTGCTTCCAGATCCTGTTACAGGTAGTAATGCGCAAAACCTACTGATCACTTTGTACTTTGGGAGAAAGAGATGAGACAAGCAGAAGTCCAGGTGGAAAAACACCACAAAAATTCAAACCTGGACAGTCTGTGATGTTCTACCTTGTTTGCTCCACCCCAGCTCTGAAACACACTAACCTTTGTCCCCCACTTAATTCAGTTAAGTTTTCCTTCCAGGTGTTTCCCAAGGCAACTTTGAACTCCAGGCCATTTAGAACGGTTTGCCCTTCCGGAGGAGACAGCAGTGCGTTGGCCCCTGGCAGAAGGGTCGAGAAAATGGATCCAAAGTCCTTGTTTACCTAGAAAATGAAATGTAACACTCACAGCTCCAGAAACACTTTTGGTAGAATTGCATTTGACCTGATCCATGATCTCCATTTCAGCAATAAAGCCATTCCACAGCAACAGAGAAGCACTCGTGTTGCTTGATGAGACGTTTGGGCATGCCAAGCAGTACTGAAAATGGACAATGTGGTCATCCTGGCTAATCCATCAAGAATGAAAGCAGGTGTGTTGTTGAGTCTGTGCACAATGGAAGGTCAGATTAAAGTATCCATGAAGGAGTCTTACCTTTTGCCAGGCAATGTTTAAAGCTTCATTTTTCTTTTGGTCGAGCTCCACAATTGTTGCAAGAATTTTAGACTTGTCATTCTCAACAATTCTTTTCTTCTTCATCAAGTCATTGTACTGGAACAGACAGGGCAGAAGATATTGTAATAAGGTGTTGCGGAGATTATTCAATTGTAGACTCGGCTGGTTTTCTTTATTTTCGGGCAGGCTGGGAGTTGAAGGATGTCCCCGAGCACAGTAACTAAGGGAACATGTGCAACTCTACTTTGTCAGTAGATATTGGAGGCCTTCTGCTAGATACGTACAACATATACTTCTTGCTTTTGTATGCAGGAAAGGGGCTCAAACCTGGCCCTTTCAGGTTTCCAAAATGATGATGCTCTTTTGCTCTTTCTCTAGAGCCCCCTGATTGTTCGGTATTTCCTGGCTTTTGTGTATTTTTTCCCTCATTCTAAAACATCGAAATGCCTCTCTTAAGCCTGACTTACTGGCAGCAAGAGCTTTTCAGCTAAAATCACTGCTGAAATGCAACCAGGAGCTTCTCGAAAATGAAATTCAGCCCTGGGATTGAAAGAGGGTTGGCACAGCTGATCTAAGGTGAGTAGCGGGAGAGGACAGCATCTGCTCCTTGCTTTGGATTCATTCTCTCTCTCTCCCCCACACACAGCTTCTGCATTAGAATAGAACAATGCAAGATGAGGTGTGACCATGTAGCATAAGAAACTAGCAAAATAAGAACTTACTCTTTCTTCTACTTCAGAAAGCATGTTCATAGCTCTCATGTTGACATTCCTGCCCAGCTTCTCTTTCTTTTCCTGCAGTTTATTCAGCCTCTGACCAGCTTCCTTCGGATTGTTAGTCTGGAAATCATATGCTGTGTTTGGCTGGCCAAAAAGGTGCTTTTCTGAAGCAATCCAGTCATAGTCTTTGAGCATTTTAGCTACCTGTAAATGCACAGATGAAGAACCCAAATGGGGAGATTTGTAAGCGCATCTAGAATTCTTAGCACAACTATTCCTAATAGGGGAGGTGTGCCCACACACACACAAAATGTGGGGCCTCAAAATGGCTCCAAGGATAAAAACTTACATAAATCAAAAGTAACAAACCCAAACATTTCTGTTGCAGCTTCCCTTTGGAAACTGAAACAACAGGAAAACACATTGGCCTACTGTGATATCTTAGCCTTGTCTTTTAGTTTTTCTCCTGTGTTCTGTGCTGCCATTCCTCTTTTCTGGGTGCACCACTATAGCCCAAGGGGATATAAAGTAACAAACACAAGCACTCTTTGTGGATTCATCCAGCATTCCCTGGATCCCCTGAACAACTGGACAGCAGCGCCATTCCAAGGGTGTGAACAAAGGTGTGATGTAATTCCTTTAATGCAGCCAGCAGTGCCCCAAGCAGGAGCAGGTGAATCCTGGAAGCGTTCCTTGTTGCACAGAAACGCAACGTTACATCCAGGGGTCCTGACTGGCTAGCCAAAAAGGGAGGGCAGGATCTCAGGAGGCCATGTCCACGATTGCTCTGGGTGCCTGAGATTAAAATATAATAAAATAATAAGCCATGCCAGCAGTCAGGAAATGCCTGGGCAAAAAAAAGGGGACTTAAGCAGGAACACTCCACACTAGCAGCCTGCTTGATCTCTCACTGCTGAGCAGGCCCTCCTCCTCGCCATGGCCACACCAACCTTCGCACGCAGGGCCTGCCCATCAGAGCACAGGGCGTGGGAGGCCTCTGCAGTGGAAGGTGGCCTCTCAGATACCTCTTAGGCGTGGAAGGGCAAAGTTTATCCTCCAAAGGCAAGACCAAGCTGTGCTGTGGGGATCTTGTAGGTACCAGTGGAACAAGGTTTTTATAGCTTTCTTACTTTTATCAGGCCAAGGGAGTGCAAGAATGCTGGCAGGAATGGCAGAACTTAGGAAGAAGTGTAATTCAAGGGTTAGTTCCTGGCACAGGGGTTGATGCGAGAGGGAAGTACTTACAGCAACTTTTTGCTTTTAAATAAGGTGAATAGTGGGAGAACTCAATCAAAGGTAATGGATTGATTTATATATTGTATTTTTAACTCTTTCTGAACCCATCCATTGCACTTTACAAAAGGTTCAGAAAAACACAAATAAAAACTTGTAAAAGCTTAAAACAGCTTGAAAAGTCCTAAAAAAAAAAGCCAAATTTAAATAAGCTTGACCTCCTCCTGAACATAAACAAGCAGGGACCAGTTTCCAGGATTTGGGAGCAAGCTGGACAAAGCCCCTCATTGTGCTCTTGAGAAGCAGAACCCTGCAAGCAGCGACACTTTCGCCAGGACCTCTTCTGCTGGTCTGGATAACTGAGCCACTTCACAGTGAGACCAGGAAGAAGCAGAGATGATGCTCACGTACCTTTGCAGAAGCCTCAGAAGCCTCGCGCTTGTGTTTACTGATATTGTGCTCCAGCTCTTTGATCCTAAGCTGTGATTCATTGTGCTGTTCTTTATATTTCACAGCCTCTGCAGATTTGGCTTTAATTGCTTTGTCCTGGGCCGTGACCACTGCCTTTTGTTTGGCCAGCTCCTCCTGAGCGTTCTTCACAGCTTCCTGGACAGCAAACAAGACAGGAACCCCCCCAGTGTGATGACTGCTACAAAAGGAGAGAAGACTGCCAAGTATGAATCTGGGAGCAGCTCTCAAAAACAGCTACGCTGAAGGGAAAATCCTGGCCTTCCCACTGTGAACGCAAAGATAAAAGTAGGAAGCAGAACATCTTCCAAGTGTGGCAAGCTAACCACCAGCAAAGGATGGAATGAGGGGGCGGGCTGAAGCCCCAAGCCCCTCCCTCAAACCAGCAAAGCTGGACTGATGACTGGGCGTTCTGAGCATCTTGAGATCCCCCTGGAGAGCTCCAGACCAGAGATGAAAGGTGCTAGGTGGAAATGCTCCAGAATCTTTTTACTCATGGTTGCCAGACTAACCTTGTTCTTTGCTACTTCGGCTGATATCACCTCAATCTGCTCTTGGAATGCTTTAATAGCTTCGCTGACAGCCTCAATCTGCTGTTTATAAGAGTTTTGTTCCCGTTTTAGCTCTTCAAGTTCCAACACTAGTGCTTCCACCTCCTAAACAACAAGAAAAGGGAAATAAATGTGAAAATCCTATGCACACATGCCTGCAGGATCTAGTGAGAAAACTTTCATAAACTTGGGCTGCATCAGTGGTTCCTTATTTTGCTTTGATCTAATGGGATGGAGTAAGCTTGGCTCTCCAAGAGCTTTCCGAGTGTTCTGCTGTCAATTAAGCATTTTCACATTAAAATGTCAGCCCTGGATCCACCAAGTATCTACCAAGCAGTCCTTCCTTGTTTCAGGGGGTTCTGGGATATAGACACACTCTGATCTCATGAGGGCTGCTAGCAAGTTCTCTTGGCCACCATTCCAGTATGTGGAATGGACACATACTCTAGAATATGCCCCACTCTCCTCTACAGCTCCACACTGCAGGGGAGCCTGGGACATGCTGTTTTCAGGGGAGCTTGCTAGCCTTTATGGAATGTTCCTTTTCTACCGAGGAGCCTGAGAAGCTCCAAAGGAACTCAGGATTCCACAGAACCCAGCTAAGAAGCCACCAGTACATCACAACAAGAGAACTCAGGGTTGGCTGAAACTTGTGTACCTAAACTGAACTGAGAAACACCCCTCCCATGTAGCATGATGAAAGCTACTGCAAGTCATCGCCACTTGATCAGAGCAGAAGGCGGCGTTGAAATTCAGTTGCCAGGAGAACATTGCAGTTCTATGGCTGGACTTGACAGTGGATCGTTCAGGTGCTCATGGCCCTGAAACAGTGCTGGGGTTAACTGTGGAGTCTCAGACAAGTCACTGCCTTTTTGTCCAGAGTTCTTGCAGGGTGAACACAGAGCTCTGGGCTCCTTCCAGAAAGGGAAGAGCCAAATTAAACAGTCCGGGCCAGTTTGGACATCACACTAAACCATGTCAGGACCAAAGTGGAGTGAGCATCATGGTTCTCAGATGGCCACAAGTAAGGACTAGAAGCATTCATTTCCAGTTTTGATTAACCACAATTTAACATTGTGCCCAAACTCTAACTTGCAATTAATCTTAACAATGGTTGTGGAAGCTACTATCTTTTCAACCATAAGCTGCCAAGCACTTCCGTAATATTACTTATTTTACTAACTTTAATGCAACAAGAATGAACTTCAATAAAATAAGCATAGAGACATAATTCCAGTTTGATTCTTTTCCATGCTGGCTGCTTTTCAGCCTTCTTAAAATTGCTATTCAGAGTTTTACCTGCTCCTTTTCTTTCATCTTTTTGCTAGAAGCATCTGCTTTCTTCTTGGCTCCATCTAGTTTCTGCTGGGCATTTTTCAACTCTTTCTCCCTTTCTGCTTCAGCATTTTTCATTTTGTTTTCTAGCACCTTCAGTTTTTCCTCTGCTTTTATTTGTACCTCCTTAGTTTTCTTCAAAGTCTCCTCACTTTCCTCTGAAAAGCAAAAGACTGTTAATTCCAGGCTTTTATGCAGAAAAATTTGATTGTAATCATATGGAAAGCTAAATAATTCTCCTGAAACCTTTTTAGAAACCTGGAAAGAAAATGGAATATATGGCTAAAATTCCATCATTTTGAAACCACATACCAGTTTACACTGTACCATCATTCTCTTTTGCACTAATTTTATATTTGTAGGACTTCTTGTGTCATATATACTGTGGCTTTCCTCAGCCTGATATGGGCCAGCTTTTATGCACAACAGCTCCTATCAGCCAACGTGGCCATTGGTCAGGGATGATAGTGGCTGTAGTCCAAAACCAGAGCACCACTTGAGTGAAGGCTGACATGGGACGGGTCAGCCAGAAGTGACCCAAAGAGGAATTCACTTTCCAGAATGCTCCTGGGGATTGGGCAGAATCAGGGGCGCAGTCCCTTGTAGGCGGAAGGATTACAGGCATCCTTGGCAGAGCAAGGGGAGCACTGGCTGCTGCTGCCTTCTTCTCACTCTGCAAAGCAACTGAACAGACCGGCTACCTACGGGCAGAACTCTGGAGCAAGGATGAAGCAGGCTGAGATGCCACCAGGATAGGCTGTACCTTGACGTCAGTCTCCTCCTCTCCCCAATCCCCTGGAATATTCCCCAGAAGCTCTTCTCTGAGGTCATGCTTACAGCCATGGAGAAACAGCAAACACCGTCTTTTCCATGCCTGCTCCAAGAGGAAGCGGGGAACTGAGTGCGAATCCCCAGCTCTTTGAGGTTGGAGCTCTTTCTGAGGTCAGAGCTCCTTTGCAATATCAGATTTAGGGGCTACAGGATTGCTCGGTTACTTCCCCTTGGAGAGAGAAAATGTTATGCGAAAACTCAACATTTAATGGCCACTAAGAAGTGATAAAGTTCCAAAGCACCATTTGCATTCAATTTAACTTCCTTTAAAATGATTAAATGTTCTGGCTTGAAGATTTTTCCTCCTCCGAGAAATAGATTTGCACTCTCCTGCTCAGTATTTACAGTTACTTAAAACCTACAGTAACAGCTTTTCCTCCTCACCAATGGTTCTTTTCAGTGTTTCTAATTCCTCCTGCTGTTTTTGATAGGAACTTTGCCGCAGCTTGGTTTGTAGTAGTTGAGCTTCTTCAGACTTCAGCTCCCACTGCTGTTTCAGTTGACGATACCTTAACAAATGAAATAATTTCAGAACATATTTCAGCTCTTCATCAACACATTTTCAGTACCCCAACAAATCAATTTAATGGGATATCAGTAATATTAAAAACATACTGTAACAAGCCTCTTTTGATAATAGTAACATTTTTTAAATTGCTGCAGTTGCTACATAACTGTTTTTTACTTGGTGTGATAGTGGTCAGCTGCCACAAGTCATGTGTAAAAATCCAATACACTGCTGTTTTTATTCATTTAGAGATTTTTAATCTAGAAAAGAGCCCCTCACCACCCAAAGCACCAGATTATAATATGCTCATACTACACAATGTAAGAACATTCCCTTCTATGCACAAGTTCTGCACAAAGGAAGTAAGTCCATACGTACTTTTCAGCAGTTCCCTGCAGACTTGCCAGTTCCTTTCCTAACATTTGTAGCTCGGCCTCCTTTGCTTTTAACTTCTGCTGCACATCTTGTACCTCATGGAGCTTGGACAAAATCGATGCAGACTGTGACCGTGCACCTGGATCATAGCAATACAACAGAGGGGCAGACCGATAAAGCTGCTTGAATTGAGATCAAGTCTCTTGGACAATTACAACGCTGTTCCATAATTAAACGTGCTGCACTGTTTTGCTTGGAAATACTGTCTTTGGAATCGTGACATAAAAACCACCTTTGGAGGCCAGACCTGTGATGGATGTCTCACATCCTTGAGTGATCCATGGGAACGGACACACCTGTGGATTCTGTTTATTTCTTACATTTTCATACTGCCCAATAGTCAGATCTCTCTGGATAGGTCACAAGAATTAAAAGTCTACCATACAACATGATAAAACATGATAGGAAACCTTTAAGAGCTTAAAACAAAATAGTAGTACCAGAGGGAGAACCAGGAATTGGTAAAGATCTAGACAAAAACACCCTCCACGACACACACATGCACACAAAAGCAAAACTGAGGGAATTAAAAAGCCTGGGAAAATAAATACTCTTCACCTGGCACTGAAGAAACCACAAATATTGGCAACAGGTGAGCCTTTCTAAGGAGGGCACTGCACAAACAGAGGGCTACCACTAAAAAGGCCCCTTCTTTAGGGGCCCCACACCTCATCTGGTGTAGGCAAGTGAAGGAGGGCCTCTGAGCATCCTCTTAGGGTACAGGAAGGTATATATAGTAGGAGATAACCCTTAGGTAATCTAGTCCAAGCCATTTAGGGATTTAAAAGTTAATTCCAGCACTTTGCATTGGGTCCAGAAATGGACTAGAAATCAATGCAGATCACAGAATCTTGTGTGCTATCCCCAGCCCTGGGAAACAGTCACAGGATGTTTGAGGTGCAGCCTTTAGCAAACATGTCAGTATAGTAAAACAGCTTTCTTTCTGAAACAAATCTAATAGAACGGCGTACAAGGTGTGATACGAAATAAAAGAGAGCCATTACCTCCACTAAGCGTGCCCTGAGGATCAAAGGTGTCTCCGCCAAGCGTAACTGTCTTTGTCATTATCCTTTTGTCAAAGGTGACTTTCTTGGCATTATCCATGTTGTCACAAACGAGTGTGCCCCCAAAGACATATTCCATCGCTTTCTGAATGTCAGATTCATAACCCACCAGACTTAGAGCCAGATGGACATTGTCATCACCCACCTAATGTTCAAAAGAAAAAGTATGAACACAGGACAAAGGCAAGAGGATTATGCTGACAGAAGGGGCTGCATTCAAGGACTTTCCTTGCCTTTCTTCAAAGTGGCCCAGGGGAGAGATTTGGGTTCAAGGTTGGGGCCGTTGTCCCACCATCCGCCACCCATCCTTTCCTCAGAGAGGTTGGACAGCCTGGATGAGGATCTCGTCTAACATAAGGGCCTCACATGGCCTGTAGTAAAGGCATGTTCACCCTACTCTTAAAGGAGAGGTGCACAAAACTGCCCCCCTCCCCAAAGGGTCACAAGCAATACTGGCTTGGGGAGCAAGGGCTGCACTGATGCACGCACACACACAAAACACACACACAACACACGTTCTTTCCCCATAGCCAGTTGTGACACAGATTGCTCTTTCTTCGGGGCTACAAGCAGTAGGGAAAAGAACTGTTTGTATAAGGATCTCTGGGAAAGGGAATGGAGAATTCAAGACACTTTTAGCAGGTCACAAGATTTGCACCCGTCTTAAAGGGAAAAGGTAATCAGAAAACAGGACTGAAAAGCATGTAGTAAGAAGGGTAATAATCATCTAGCCCAGACCACAACACCTGCTGTTCCCCCAGCCAGAAGGGAATGATGGGAATTGTAGCCCAGTACATCCGAAGGGCATGCGGATGGCGAGAGGCTGAAGCGTGTAGCTAACCACTCTACATCTGGGCAAGTGTGGAAAAGGGAAAGACCCCAAGACGCCGCAAAAATGCTTTTGCAAATCCCTGTACAAATAGAGCATACCAAGTTTTTGGCCACTCTGATCGCTTCTTTCCCAACACACTTGGCTGAGATTTTATTTAGCGGAATGATGGTATATCGACGCTTCAGTTCACCCTTTTCTAGCAGTTTCTTGCCTGTAACCTAATATAAGGAGGGGAAAAAAACCAGGCACATTTCACACTCGCATGCTAATCCATTTGGTTTATAGCAATTCTTAAATCAATGAAAGAGAGCAGCAATAACAGAAGATGCTTCCAATGGCTTACAAGCTTCAAATTGCCTAACTCTTGAAGGCTTTCTGTAGCTTACAAGGTGAAGAAGCATGAGTTTAGCTGAACATCTCAAACTTTGTAAGAAACAAGGGCTGTTTCGCATATTATAGTTTTAGGCAGTCACCTATATGACAAACATACCTCTGTATCCACCACTACATTGTAGAGTCGACCGCCAGCAACTACTTCTAGTGCTGTAGCTGTAGAGACATCTTTCACAGTGATCAGAGACGCCACAAGGCCTTTGACATGGTCTGGGTTCCAGTTCTTTTCTGGATCCCTTGAATGAATTAACACGTGTTAGCAGTAAGTCGCCCACTGCCAGAGTAATCAGTAAACTGAAGGAATCCCATCCAAAGTCAGAATGTTTCCTCTCAGCTTTTGCACTTTAATGCTGCCTTCTAGATTTTTTGGCCTACAACTCCCATGATCCCCAGCCAACAGGCTGGTGGCCATACTGGCTGAAGGTGATGGGAGTTCTTTTCCAACACACCTGGAAGGCACCAGATCAGGGAAGGCTGTTTAAATGAAACAGGTTGCTCTGTAGGCTTACCTGTATTCAAAGCGAAGATTGGGGAACCTGGTCATTAAAGTTTCAGAGGACTCTCTCAAGCGGTTAACCTCACGGGACAACTCCCGTTGTTTTTCTAAAAGGCTTTCTTCTCTGTTGTCTAGAACAGCCAATATAGACATAAAATGAAAATCCACTTACCATCTTTTTACAAGGGTACAGAGTAAAGTTGTTTAGGAGCAAACGCACAGCTCTGCCTAAAGTCAGTGTAATGTAGTGGGGAAAATGCATGTCGCAACTTTGGCCTGCACGCCACAATGGCACACAACCAATTTAAAGATGGGATGTGCTCTGGGCAGAGCATGGAAGTGTCCCATCTGGTTCCAATCTTGCTTACATGTTCACCGGCCCACAGGCATGCAGTATCATGTCCGTGCTCCCCTTTTGGCTCGTGCCTCGTTCATCATGGGCCATGAGGCTTCTCACTAACAAAGTGCACTGCTGTTTTTACAGAGACAGAAATTCATCTGAGCATGATGCACCCCTGTGCATACAAAGCTCTCCATGGAAAGCTTCACAGAGAATTCAGGGCCGCCGGCTTTCTCAGCAGTTTCTGAGACATGGCATGCCACTTTCACACTGGCATAATTTCTCTCCTCGTGCACATTATCTCTGTATTCCTACTCCCATCCCGCTATGCCCCAACTGTTATGGCAGGCAAACCTTCATAGTTGAGTGCTTTCATTTCACTTTCTAGTTTTTCCTTCTGCTTTTGGACAGTTACAAATGTATCGTGATCTTTCTTGTAACCGCTGTCCATTTTTTTGACTTCAGCTTGTTTGGTCTTCAGCTCTTGTTGGGCATGTTTCAGCTTCATCTGAGCCTGCAAAGAAAACCCAGAGCAAAGCTAAGATTTCAATTGTGCAGCTCCATTTCTTCCCCGCTTGGAACATGAAGGTATAAACCAGACTCAGTTAACAGAGGCTGCAATCCTGTATCTGCTTACTTGAGACTAAGCCCCAGTGAACTTACTGAGACTAGCATTTTAGTGGACTTGCTTAGGCTTAGACTTAGGCTTACACTGTTAGTGAGCATTATAGCCAGGGAAATACTCACATCAGCAAGATGTTCCCTCTGTGGAATATATGCCTACCACCAGCTTCCAGTGCAGCCAAAAATGTTGGTGGCTTGCTGATTCGAAAATAAATTAATTTCTCCCTCGTAACCTTCTGTGGTGGTTTGCTGCAAAAATGTGCCAGCAAATCAGCTATCATTGTTGCTACTGCACTAAATTTCAGAAACACATCAGCCACAGAAGGTGGTCTGCAGGACCCAGGGTGCAGGAGGAAGTACTCTTGACCCTCCGAAGTTGCTTACCCTCAGTATAGAGATGACAGTTTCATCACACCATTACAGCTGGTGATAACAAACTATAATAGCAGATGGGTTCAACTGTTAGGACTGTGGCTATTTTGTCAGATCAGATCCTCAACAGTTTGCATGCAATTTGTTGTTGCAGATTAACCCTTGATTTTCCATATTTCTCACTTCCATTTTACCACCTGTGATGACCTCTATTGTAGATTGTTAATGTGACAT